>NC_091575.1:24576957-24593327 GCF_042767895.1 Penaeus vannamei
TTATATTCCTGAAATTGCTGCATTATATAATAATGATTTTTCTTGCTACCATATAATGATTCTATACTAAAATTAGCCTTTTATTTGATGTTATTCTGTGTACGTTTATGACAATCATCGGTATTTTTCATGTGAATAATGTTCATCATTATGTATTAAATTTTTTTTGGAGAATGAGTGGAATCAGATCTAAATTAGAAATATTAATTGGATTTACTATTGTATCAGTGCAGTCACCTACATCACAATGATATGAGCAAAGTTACATGTTCTAAAAATACCTTTACTCTGAAAGCACTTTAATCATTTTTTTTTTCTTCTTCTATATCCTGCATTTAAGTGATAATAATATTTGATTATACATTTTTCCCTTCGTTCCTTTTTTCATATTAGTAGCAGCCTTGTGACTCAATGTTAGAACCTTGATATTTTTTCGGCCATGCGTCTTATCAGGCCTGAAATTCCGAAAGTAACGGCAATTAACTTGTAACATTTGACTCAGGCGCTGAGGATGAGAGATCGAGGGAGTGAAATTCCAAACCAGATCCTGACTTTGAAAACTATTTCGACAAATGAGATTATTATTTTCTTTAAGGCAATTACTGCCATATAAGGGTTGAGTGCGTATGCCGTTATCGTGGGATTTCTGAAGTAAAGATTAATAGATAGGTAGATAGATAGATAGATAGATAGATAGATAGATAGAGAGAGAGAGAGAGAGAGAGAGAGAGAGAGAGAGAGAGAGAGAGAGAGAGAGAGAGAGAGAGAGAGAGAGAGAGAGAGAGAGAGAGAAGCAGACGGACACAGAAGCAGAATTGAAGTAGAAATAAATAAATGAATAAATAAAGATAATTCAAAAATAACGTACTTCATAATTCCCGTAACCTACCAGCTTCCCAAGTCATTTCAAAAGGCTGATGAAGTAGCTAAAAACAGACCAAGCAGTCTATATTCAATCACGTGTTTGACATTTTTATGACAGGTAAGGTTATATGTCACCTATCATGTTAGTGACAGTATTCAGTGAATTTTCTGAATACCACCGCGATGTGCGCTGAAGATGCCAATTGAAGGTTAGCACCTGTGGGAGATCAGCAACTGTAATTGTATTTCCTGTACAATATCTCTCGATTGTTTGGGCTGTCTTGGTGGATTATGAATGCCCAGGTAATTGTTGTTTGTGTTATCATTGTTGTTATTGTTATCGTCGTTATCAGTACCGTATGCTTATGCTTTTTTTTTATTCTTTAGATACTGTTCTCAAATACAATATTATTATAATTACCATTCATCTTATCAAAATATGATAAAATTATTTCCGTGTCTACGATGTGGCTGGCTGGGGGACACGGGGAAAATGCAGTCTGTTTGGCCGCTGGGTTTGAAAGTGTCCCTTGGTCTCAATTTACAACCACTGGTGCCACATTCTCTCTCTCTCTCTCTCTCTCTCTCTCTCTCTCTCTCTCTCTCTCTCTCTCTCGCTCGCTCGCTATCTCTGTCTCTGTCTCTGTCTCTGTCTCTGTCTCTGTCTCTGTCTCTGCCTCTGTCTCTGTCTCTGTCTCTGTCTCTGTCTCTGTCTCTGTCTCTGTCTCTGTCTCTGTCTCTGTCTCTGTCTCTCTCTCTCTCTCTCTCTCTCTCTCTTTCTCTGTCTCTCTCTCTCTCTCTCTCTCTCTCTCATTCTCTCTCTCTCTCTCTCGCTAGCTCGCTCGCTCGCTCTGTCTGTCTCTCTGTCTGTCTCTCTCTCTCGCTCGCTCGCTCGCTCGCTGTCTCTCGGTCTGTCTCTGTCTGTCTGTTTGTCTCTGTCTGTCTGTCTGTCTGTCTGTCTGTCTGTCTGTCTGTCTGTCTCTCTCTCTCTCTCTCTCTCTCTCTCTCTCTCTCTCTCTCTCTCTCTCTCTCTCTCTCTCTCTCTCTCTCTCTCTCTCTCTCTCTCTCTTTCATTATATGTCTATATGTCTCTGTCTCTAACGCTGCCTTTCTGCCAGCCTGATGTCATAATACAATTTATCATTAACTGTCTCCGTATAACGCTTTGTGGTAGACCAATTCACAAATTGTCATATCTATACATAGAGTAAAACATGCTAATTAGTCTACCACGGAACGGGATATGTAGACAGAGTATGAGAGAGCATAGAGTTCAGCTTAAAGACAAATTCTATTATTCAGATTCAGGTGTGTGTGTGTGTGTGCTTGCGTGGACGCGTCATTCGCTCTGACGGTCGGTGGTCTGGCTCATTTTATCTTGGAATTCAGTAGTTGCTCACGGTTTACAATATGAGGATAAGTCGGATATTCAGTATTTACCGTAGCACCGACAGAATCTTTAGAAATATAATGGAAATGTCATTCCCCAAAAATAATAGGATAATGGGAATCATAAAGTTGTAAACGTTTTTAAAGCTTATATACGTTTATTGCATGACAGTCGAAACAGAACCTAAGTCAGTATTATCATCGCTTATCATTTGGTTGTCACTGGGTACGCCAGTTGGTTGGCTATAAAATTATGAAAATTTCTTGGCTGACTTGTAATAAAGGGGGAGCTGATGCTAATGCTTTAAATATTTTTATCATTATGAGTATGTTTGCCACTGTTACCTGTTAGATTATTAGTTTCCATCTTCATTATGATCTGTTTTCATCATTCTCGCCAATTTTTTATTTCGTGCAAATGCATGGGAGATAAGAATAAGATGTGTTTAGATAATTAAAAAAAGGATGTATGGTATACCATACCTTCATACTAACCATGGTAGAAATTTGCATTGTTGATACCATAAATTATGATGCATATACAACTTTCTTCATATACTGATCCTTTGATAACTTTTCATGATTATTCTACTAGAGTTTTCGAGGCAATCAACAGCCTGTATTATTTTCTAAAAGTATGGAAAGAATGCCCTCGGGATGGTCATAAGCATTTTGACAAGAATTATTTGCCTGTGAAATTATGATCATCATAAAGGAAAATTATGTGATATATATTTTGTTACCATTAACCTCAACATTTAAATATAATAAGTAAAATAAACTCTGTGTACAGCCACACATCACACATTTCTATAACATAATCCAGGAAAGCCAGCTATGAGTCTTTATTGGTTGTTAAGAAGGTAGCTGAAACAAAAATTGACCAGTGAAGCATTATGAGTTAACACCCCTGAAATATGGCTTAACTATTAATACCTATCAATACATCAGAATCCTTAAAGAGCATTGTAAAGCATTTCAATTGCCATTATGTTTAAGCACTTTTAAGTAATGTATTAACACATTTCCTTGCATTTTATTATTTAATATAACTGTCCCCATATTTTTGTATATTAAACATATGAATTCAAAATATTCCCTTCCTTTCTAGCTAGTTTATGAAAAACAGCAACAACCTTTCCACTGAAAAGGAGGAAATAAATAAAAAACAAACAAATATTTGCCTTTCTTTCATTTTCAGTACTTGCTTATAAATAACAAAGGCGTGTAGTGTATATATAAAAGAAAATTACTTTCAAAATGTAAACACCAAATATTCTGCCTGTTAAACATGAAAAATACCAGGGAACTGGCATTTATTTCTCACATTTTTCTCTAGTTGACTAAGCAAATGATAAATGACACTAATATAAACCAAGAATATATGTAGAATAGATTGAGATTCAATTTGGAATAGCTGCCTTTGGGTCATCTGACATCAAGCAGTTGACCCACTGTTGCAGGGTAATCACACTGTATACTGTGGTTTTCTTTTGTGAATTTTGTTTGCACATAGACGGCTCCACAAAGGCTCTACCACCAAGAAGCCAATTAATTTGTCTTCGTGTCCTCTGCTGATATCCCCTTAAGTTTTCGGGAAAAATATTTTTCTCTAGAGGCTATTAGTACCCATGTTATTATCATTGTTGTTGACATTATGATCATTATAATTTTATTAAAAATACTAACAGCAATAAAAAATAAAAAATAATCTTTCCAAAAAACAAGGAAAAGGGTAAACAGTTGAACTAAGTACGAAGAGTAAATGACTCCTTGGTGATTAGGAACTTGCTGAGCCATCTTTGCGTAAAGAAAACCAATAAACGAGGACACAGTAGACATGGCACATATTGTAACCATCCCAGCAACAGTGGGTTAAAATCAGTTTCAAATAAGGGGGAAAGGAAATAATGAAACAGTCTTCCATTGCAATTTTGTATTGCGTTATTGGTGTCATGGTGTCACTTTCAACATAAACATGGATGGTAACACATATAATATGCTTACAAGTCTGTTAATATGCAACATTTTAAAATTGTTTCCAAGCCTTTACTTAGCATAAAGAAGTCACTTAAAAAGTAAATATTGCCTAACTAGGAAGTATATAATTCATATCTGGTATTCTCACATCACTGAGCAAATCAAATATAAAAGAAATATACGTCCAGTGAGCACTTAGTCAGAACATAAAACCAAAAAGCACTTTCATTTTTGAAGGGAAGCTAATACTGGCTACAGACATTTATTTCACTGCCTTCGAAAAGTACCGTAAAAATAGGCTTATATACCATTTCCCAATTAGGCACTGGTTGAGATATTTGGTTAATTCAGCTAAGGAAAAAAAAATAAAAATAAAAAGTGTCTGAATACAGTTTTAAAAGAACCATGCACAAGACTTACAGTCTAATGAGTAAGATACAGATGACTTGTTTACAGAGATGAAATAAAACTATATAGAATTATCTATTTTGGTACACAAAGACCTGTATGATAGTGGTCAACATGGTTAAACTGTGTAAATTCAATTGTGCAACATCCGTCTATTCATCACACAATCTGCGATGATACTGATATCTATATCAATTATTCTATTGTATAAAAGTTTCATATTACATAGATTAGCCATGTTAGAAAATATATGAGCTTTGTTTACATCATGTAAATCCACTTAGTGCACCAAATCTTTATGTGAAATATGATAATAATAATAATAATAATAATAATAATAATAATAATAATAATAATAATATTAGAATTACATAATGTAAGAAAATACAAATGAAAATAACCAATGTACACTTTCTTATTATTAATAATTAGCTACAAAGCACCGATATCCGTAATTAATAATAATGACAATAACAAATAACAGGCACAATAATGACAATGAAAAATAATCAACAATAATAATTATCATCATCATAATAATAATAATAATAATAATAATAATAATAATAATAACAACAGTATAGACATAATAATAGAAATAAAAATTATAGTAATAATAATAGCAATAACAATGTCAGGTTTCAAAAATCTGTTGGTACTATCTTAATGTTTCAACAATTCCTAGTTATCTAAAAACAAGATGTATATGGTGGGTTGCTAACAATTAAAAATAATGACTAATGTTTAAAGTATATGATATAACAAAGAAAATGTTGAAACACTGGAAGATACTACTAATATTGTACCTTGAATCTTTATAATGCAAAATACAGCATGTCATACACTTCTTGTAAAACCACACATTGTATTTTCATTATTAATTTCAT
The DNA here is from genome assembly GCF_042767895.1 of Penaeus vannamei. Classification (NCBI taxonomy): domain Eukaryota; kingdom Metazoa; phylum Arthropoda; class Malacostraca; order Decapoda; family Penaeidae; genus Penaeus; species Penaeus vannamei. The sequence goes on from NC_091575.1 coordinate 24,582,486, forward strand.
ATTGTTTGAGATTCCATGAAATACTGATACATATACTTGAACACCTTTGAAAGCTTACTGAAGACTCATACATGGCGTTAGTGTCGCTTTAGTTTCAAAAGAGAAACGCTCTACTTCTTAAAGGTTTTAATGCAATTCCCAATACTTCAAATTCATAAATCTTTTTATGTTAATGATGCACACATATTAATATTTTGTGAATGGTTCAGTAATGAGAACAATCCCCTATGCATATAGTAACATTCTAATTAATCTAATTAATAAATATCAAATCCTCTGCTTTTCTTTATTGTATAACAGTCAAAACCTTTTCTTGAAGTTCTGAAGAATTTACAACCCAAAAGTCATTGTTACTGCCATTTAAATAGTAGAGTGACTGAAGTTTATAGCTAAACAACACAAAATATATGGAGTCTTTTAAATGCAATGACATTATCCTAAACCAATAAATATAATAAAAAAAAAAAAAAAAAAAAAAAAAAAAAAAAAAAATCTTTTCTGGGTTTAGCATCAATGCAAATAAATGCATTGGACATGTAAGATACAAATATAAAATACCTAATAAATTTGAGAATAAAGTCTTCTCAACCTATATCAACATAACTGCTCTTCAACTAATGCTAAGATGACACTGCCATGAATAAAAAAATAACTCCTTATATGGTCTGGATTTCATATAACAAATGACAGTCTTGAAAATGAGATAAAAGATGAGGTACCGTACTTCCTATTTCTGCTTTAATCTAATGGAACATACTGTATAAGATTCAGAATTACGTTACCAACAAAATCATGTCTTGAGAGCAACAAAACTTTGGCAACTACTTCCTATTTCACAAATAGATTCGAAACTCCTCTTTGCACAATATTCTTTAATATATGTGACAGTAAGTAATAGCAAAGGCAAAATAAGGGTAAACTTTCCTTTCCTATTCTGATGAGCATATCCATTCAAAATCAACTCATCTGCAAGGCACTTCATATACAAGCATGGAAGAATAAGTAATACCAACATGATTACCTAATCTAAAATATTTCTTCCTTCTTCATTCCATGTATTAAAAGAGATCTGATACTTTATAAAATTTGTGTCTAAAGAAAGTGAAATGTCTATAAACTATCAATACTTGTTTGGGACCCTAATTTGTAACTTCTTTTTACATCCAACATGTAATAATGAAATAAGATTTAGAAAACAGTTGAACTTCACTGTTAATTCTCCATGAAAATCATTACTACCAGCAGGCTACTGCTGTAGATTTTAGTTACTATCTTCTTCCTATTAAAATAAGTAATCTACATCTAATATGATGTTGCGGTACAAATTTTTGTTTCTGGATACATACATTAGAAAATTCATTATGGCAATCCTTATTCATAAAGTGAAGCCATTCACATCACACATTTTCTAATATCTTACTATTGCAAGGCTATTGCACATTGCAGAATAACCAAAAAACTATCAATGATACCAATGCATGAATGTGTGTAAAACATCATAATCCTTCTAACTTTTCATTTCAAACTGAAAATATAAAATATGCAGAATGAGAAAAATAAATATACTATACATATATATATCTCTATATATATCTGCTCTGTCTGCTACTGACTGTCACATAATAACCACCATTAACAGTGAGATGTGTGGAAGGTTAAAATGCTGGTTTCTATCCTCTTTTGTATTTGCCCAGGAAAGCTTGGCAGTTGGGGCAATTATGCTCGACATTCATGCACTCGTTAATACAGCAGGGAATAAGGCAGCAACCAAGCCAGCACCTGTGGGAGGGAAAAAAAGAGAGAGAAAAAAAATATATTATCAAAATTAATGATGTTCTTTGGTGGGATAAGAAATATTTGGCCAGAAACATACACAAAGGTTAAAGTGGTGAAAAACAAGGAGGTGCAGGTAAGCCAGCTATAAAAGTACAGGTTAGCAACCAGGAAAATCATGAATGCGCATGAAATCACTCACAGGATGTAAATTTATGTATTATGAAAACTCTTATAAAAAAACTACCAGGTAAGGGGTGAAAATACATATCAATAGTCCTGGGTAACCGTCTTTTATATAAAATGCAAAATAATCTACTTTAATCAATCTACTGCCTTATACAAATGCCCATCCTCACACATATCAAACTATAAGACACTCCCATTTGAATAGAATAAGAAAAATAAATCTGAACTTACCCTAGGATGCAAATAATGCACCCAGACAACCATGCTACCACGGACGGAGAGGTTTTGGTGGCAGTGTCTATCTCGGAATGGCAATGTGGACAGATCATGTGCGTTGACTGCGATCCCAGAGGAACCACTGTTGTCACAATAGCAGTTGGGGCAGCTACTTGGAAAAGAAAACTTAATGTTAGGTCTGAATAAGAAAAAGACAATCATTATTGTAACTTCAGTTGAAAAGGGATGAGTAAATAACTAAATACACACCCACACACATATTGATACATACTGCCATATCACATACCGAGACTAACTAATTCAGATTGGCAAACTTTAAGAAATGGATAGATACATCAATATGTAGGGAGACACAAAAAAACAGATACATTAAAATGCAGATAGTTACATGTGAAATATATATATATATATATATATATATATATATATATATATATATATATATATATATATATATATATATATATATATATATATATATATATATATATATATCTATATATCTATATATCTATATATCTATATATCTATATATCTATATATCTATATATCTATATATATCTATATATATCTATATATATCTATATATATCTATATCTATATCTATATATATATATATATATATATATATATATATATATATATATATATATATATATACATATATATATATATATATATACGTATTATATACATCTCATAAAAAAATTGACAGTAGAAAATATGTTATTTACTAATTAATGAATCACTTATTTCCAATATATTTACAAAGTACTGCCCAAAAAGATACCCTATTTTACCCTTCTGTTCTGAAAATATCTCTGAATGAGAGTGCATTCTTTGAACTGAATAAATGGGAATTGCCTTCATTCATTGTTCTAAAGAAATCTTCCATATATAAAAGATCTAACAAAAGAGGATGAAGACTCCATTCCCCTCTCTGCACAGAGTAGAATTAATGATGAATATGATGGTAATATCGAAACTTGACACTGATGGTCAAGAAAGAGCACATATAAAAAGAACTCGTCAATAATCCATACACTACTTCAAGCACTGTTTATATTGAAGCAAGAAGGTCTAGCTAGCCCCCCTAAGGGCCACACCCTAAATTACACCTTTATAGCTCTGGTTGTAGTTTAAAATTGCTTCTAGAAGAGTTAAGTTTTAAAAATTTTCTCAGGGGGGTATGCAGCATCTCAAAACCTGATTTTGCTTGCTTCACTCACCAGCCTTCCCCCTACACAGAAAAAGCTGAAATGATGTGCTTGATAACACAGAAAAAGCTGAAATGATGCCCTTGATATTAACAAGTCTCCTTACTGATCACATCACAAACAATAGCATATAAGACATATATCATGAAACATCATACTGAATAGACTTTTCCTGGAAATAGATAAAATCAATTAAAAAATAGCATATACTTTATAGCACTAGTGCATACAGAACATACTACAGATGCATAGAATGACCAAAAAACTAGCAGCACAGCACAACCAAGCATATATCATCCAATTTGGTGCAATTTGGAGTGGAATGCAGAGATCAAAATAAGCCAAAAAAAAAATCATCAAATATAATCCTGGAAAAAAGACAGAGACAAAACAAAAATGAGGGAAAGGAAAGAAAGAAAGACATAAAATAAGGGAAAAATAACTGTGCACTTCTTTTTAAGTGAATTTGCTCATGCTTCAATATCTACACCTTTCTATTGCTCTTTTTCATCAGTGCTGTGAACTTCCATCTCGGATATTTATGAAGAAACAAAATTTGTACATGAAACTCAATTCTTAAATATAAATTAAACATTATTGATAGGTAGGTTCATGCAGACAGTAAACAACCTAATAACACAAAGAAAAAGAAGAGATAAAGTAGTATGTAAAATGATAGCCTATATAAATATAAAAGAAATAGAAGAAGAAGAAGAAGAAGAAGAAGAAAAAGAAGAAGAAAAAAAAAAGGATGATTGATGAGTAAATATATATAACACGAATATAATCCCATTTCCCCCTTTAGGGAAAATTATAAAGGGAATGCCATTTTAATAGCGCAACACTATCTTTAAATTGGCTGAATACACCAAGAGTAATTACTTCTATAATTTCTGCGAATTCAAAAAGATGCTGATTATGACAACAAAAATGGTAGTGGTGATGAAAATGAAAAAGTAGTAATGCCAATAAAGATGAAAATCTCAAAAACGACAATGACTATGGTGATAATAATAATGATAGGAACAACACTAACTATAAGCGCTAATAATAATAATGATGATAATAACATTAAGTATAATAACAATAACAATAAAAATAATAACAGTAATAATACCAACAATGATAATGAGGATAACAAATCTCTCACAAAGCAAGTGCTTCACAATACACTACAACATTTCAGGCAAGCAGCAACAAATTATCCAGAGAAGAATTTGGTCTCATACGACGCAACACACCATTTCCAAAGGGAGGATACGCAGTGGACGTAACTTGTGCACCGTACTGAACCCCCTGAACTTCTACCCTTTGTGGGGGCACATACAAAGGAGCCATGGGGACGGCACCAGCTGCGGAGGGGAAGTAGGAAGGAAAAGAAGAGAAAAGAAATGGTTCAGTCTTGGCTGGAAATCGTTCGCACACGATTGGTTAATCCTACCATCATAATTCTTTATAAGCAAATATCATTTGGTTATTCAAACTTTTTGTAACCTTAGAAAAAGGGTCTTGTAATTCTACTGACAAAAAATATAACATCAATTCAGATGTAAAGTAAAGAGATTCCCCCATTTCCTTTTCTTTCTATCTTTTATCCTTATTATTAACCCCAATTTCTGATGGGATAATATCCTATCATGTCATGGCAGACTATCCCTCATGCTGGGATGGGTGCCTGCTCCAAGTTGTGCACACTAAACAGTAGTGTGCTTATCTAGCCCTGGCTGAGAAGAAACAGCCTCTTGAAAGCAGACTTAAAGTGTCTTTTTTCCTCATTATCTAAAAAATTGTTTATGCTGTAGGCTTGCACACAGAGAGTGGAGTAATTGTTTGTTTCCTACATTTCTAGTTTTTATTTTGAGCAGGCAACTCCACTCTTACCACATTGCATGGTTTGGTATACTGCCGGGGGCTCCTGTCATGAGTGTGTTGATTACAAGACCCTTCAAATCTTTAAATAAAAGAAGGCATTACATTTTATTATTATTTTTTTTTTTTGCTACTTTTCAAAATAACCTTTATTACAAATAGGGATTGCATAAATCATCATAATAATATAAAAATGTAAAAAAAAAAAATAATAATAATAATAATAATAATAATAATGATAATTTTGTAAATTGGCTTTTCTATATTTTGACATAACGTGGGGGATAAATGGTCATCATATCAAACATGAATCGTTATCATTTCTTCAATTTAGTGCAATAAATTTTTCAAAGTGCCCTTCACTTTTCGTCATCTGCCTCTACAGCTCAGGCGTAGGGGGGTATTCACGATACTGATAAGCAAGGTGAATGGATTGGGGTTAGAGGAGAAAATGAGCATCCCAGCAAATTCGTAGAAAATGGGATTTAATGTTTGCATCCCTTCATCGACTATGGATGAAAGCTATTTACCATGATGATAGTCAGATGTGTTTCTGGATGCAAAATTCTCCCATCTGGTGTATTCTACTATAGGACTGATTTACTAGATATATAAGATTTAAAATCAATATTCATTAATTAGATCAGAAAGAGAGAGAAATGAGAAATTTAAGTGCTCAGGAGGGAAGATGATACTCCATAGACCATAGACACTACCTCTTTTCCATGAGTGTTATATAAATTAAAAAACATTATATATATATGTGTGTTTATATGTATACCTATGCATATATATGTATACATAAGCATATATACATATATATATATGTATACAGTGTGTGTGTGTGTGTGTGTGTGTGTGTGTGTGTGTGTGTGTGTGTGTGTGTGTGTGTGTGTGTGTGTGTGTGTGTGTGTGTGTGTGTGTGTGTGTGTGTGTGTGTGTATGTGTGTGTGTGTGTGTGTGTGTGTGTGTGTGTGTGTGTGTGTGTGTGTGTGTGTGTGTGTGTGTGTGTGTGTGTGTGTGTGTGTGTGTGTCCTCTGTCTGTCTAGTGTGAATCTGTCTGATGTGAGTTTGTGTGACTGTGGGAGTGTGTGTGTGTGGGAGTGTGGTGTATGTGTGTGTGTGTGTTGTATGTGTGTGTGTGTGTGTGTGTTATATATATGTGTGTGTGTGTGTTGTATATATGTGTGTGTGTGTGTGTGTGTGTGTGTGTGTGTGTGTATGTGTGTGTGTGTGTGTGTGTGTGTGTGTGTGTGTGTGTGTGTGTGTGTGTGTGTGTGTGTGTGTGTGTGTGTGTCCTCTGTCTGTCTAGTGTGAATCTGTCTGATGTGAGTTTGTGTGACTGTGGGAGTGTGTGTGTGTGTGGGAGTGTGGTGTATGTGTGTGTGTGTGTGTGTTGTATGTGTGTGTGTGTGTGTGTGTGTTGTATGTGTGTGTGTGTGTGTGTGTTGTATATGTGTGTGTGTTATATATATGTGTGTGTGTGTGTTATATATATGTGTGTGTGTGTGTTGTATATATATGTGTGTGTGTGTGTGTGTGTGTGTGTGTGTGTGTGTGTGTGTGTGTGTGTGTGTGTGTGTGTGTGTGTGTGTGTGTGTGTGTGTGTGTGTGTGTGTGTGTGTGTGTGTGTGTGTGTGTCCTCTGTCTGTCTAGTGTGAATCTGTCTGATGTGAGTTTGTGTGACCGTGGGAGTGTGTGTGTGTGGGAGTGTGGGAGAGTGTGTGTGTGTGTGTGTGTGTGTGTGTGTGTGTGTGTGTGTGTGTGTGTGTGTGTGTGTGTGTGTGTGTGTGTGTGTGTGTGTGTGTGTGTGTGTGTGTGTGTGTGTGTGTGTGTGTGTATGTGTGTGTGTGTGTGTGTGTGTGTGTGTGTGTGTCCTCTGTCTGTCTAGTGTGAATCTGTCTGATGTGAGTTTGTGTGACTGTGGGAGTGTGTGTGTGTGGGAGTGTGGGAGTGTGGGAGAGTGTGTGTGTGTGTGTGTGTCTGTGTGTGTGTGTGTGTGTGTGTGTGTGTGTGTCTGTCTGTCTGTGTGTGTGTGTGTGTGTGTGTGTGTGTGTGTGTGTGTGTGTGTGTGTGTGTGTGTGTGTGTGTGTGTGTGTGTGTGTGTGTCTGCTCTGTTTCTGTCTAATGTGGACCTGTCTGTCTGATGTGAGTTTTTGTGTCTGGTATTTGTATGTTTGGTGCATATGTGTCTGTTGTGTGTCTGATGTGCAAGCATAACAAGAGAAAAGGAATGTCGAAGTGAGTTGCTGCAAGAACATCATCAATACTCTTATATTCCTACAGCCAAGAGTATGCAACGGTGATGGATATATATACCTATTTTTTTCTTAATTTAGAACAAATGGATGTCCCTATGCCCACTATGTCATACTGCATTAATAAGAAATCACACAGATACTTTAAAGTCATTATCAATGGTCTTGAAACTATATAAAGTATGACTTCAAAATTCTAGTGTATCTGTGGATAAGTCATTCAATCTATTGTCTGTATTGGATTGTCAAGGGTAGCTGTTACAACACTTGAAATGTCCTAATTCACAATCATTTCATATCAAGTAACCTTGTGCACAAAATTCTGGTTCATACATTATATAATAAAAAATAAATAAATATAAAATTTCATGTTCATGTGGTCAGTATCAAAATAACATAAAATTGAGATGATTACATTTAACCAGTTAGTCATGAAAATCGTCAAAGTCTAATATTAAGCAAATTCTCATCTGTGATTGCTTTAATCTCTTGGGCTGATATTCTCGGATCTAATTATTATCTCCCAAAGAGTTCACTTCAATACTCTGTATATCTCAACAATACAAATTCATTCATAATAAAAGCTACTTTCTAATATGACTACAGTACCATACAATACCATACACAGCATAATCACTAAACTTTTACTCTCCACCCTCTAAACGGTCCATAACCTATAACTCATTTTCGTAAAAACAAAATAACAAATTTAAGAAAGCAATCAATTCTATTTTCATTAAAGGAAAATGAAACAAACAAAATAATCATGTTTGACTAAAATAATCCAAACAAATGTGTATATATATATATATATATATATATATATATATATATATATATATATATATATATATATATATATATATATATATAAATATATATATATATATATATACATATTATATATATTATATATTATATATATTATATATTATATATATATATATATATATATATATATATATATATATATATATATATATATATTTATATATATATATTTATATATATATATTTATATATATATATTTATATATATATATATATATATATATATATACATATCATATATATTATATATTATATATATTATATATTATATATATATATATATATATATATATATTTATATATATATATATATATATATATATATATATATTTTTTTTTTTTTTTTTTTTTTTTTTAAGGTGGGGGCATAATTTGAACTGGAAATAAGAACGGTGATCCTAAAGTATACAATACTGAGCTACTCAATTTTGTCTTCACATTTGTATAGCAGTTTTACAATCTTTGTTTTTCCTCTCAAGAGATATCAAACTACAACAATCAGCCGAATAACATCATCCATGATACATATCTTACAGCATTAATTCCAGCGACATATACATATTATATTAGATGCCTTGAGTATCAAAGAACAAAGAGATTATTGAAATAATTTTCTCTTCCATTCAATTAGACCTTTGTCTTCAAGTTATGCCATATACAAAAGTTACATCAAAAGAAGCAAGCAATTACAATAGGGTTCAATAAATAAAAGAAATACGTAAATCAGTATATCTTCTCTGGAAATACCTATGTATATCACTGATCACTTACAGCTATCAACCAAGTCAAAGCTGGTTTTATTCATTATCAATATTACAGTTAACTGAAAGTAATCGCTGCTCACACTCATAGCAACACAAAAGCTGAGCAACTAACAGATGTTCAACTTAATGTAAGGCAAAGGCTGCATCAGAAAGTAAAGGTGATTTCTTAACTTCATACAGTTCATTCATAACGAATCAACACATCCATCCACTTCAGTGTCATGGTAGAGTTTTTGATAGATGGACAGAGTAAAAGCAAAAACGATTAAGGTAAGAATTTCGAAAAGGAAAACTGGGTAAAAGCTCACAACAATTAGATGCAAAACAATACTGAATGTTTCTCATAGGTTTGTATCACAACAGAATGAAATGTGCAAAAAATAAGTTTCAATACATCACAACACTTCAAAAAATTTCTCAAAATTAAAAGTGTAAATAAAAATAATAATAATAAAATAAAATAAGATAAAAATAAGTGCCTAAAAATCCTACTACACCTACTGTTGAACAGACGCTGCCTGATGGCCTCATGGAAAGAGGAGTCGAGGGGGAAAGAGGTGGGGGTATTGGGAGCGGTAAGTGGGGCTGTGAGGGAGCCCTTGCGGTCATCTTTAATTGGCTGAGAATACCATGCCCATAGTGGAAGAGGCTCATCGTGCGAGTGCAGGCCTTCACTCGCCCTCCTAGGTACAATGAGTGAATTTCCAAGCTGGGAAGCACTCTTAGTCTTTGGGCTATCTTCATCCCCATTCATGGAATGGGGCACTACCATTGCTTTTCAACACAGTGCTCCTCAATGCCATCCAAGCTTTGGCAAAATATGTTCCTCCATTTTCTAGAAAGGCAGTGTTAATGCTGCCATCTTTATATTCATTCCTTGCCACAGGAAGGGCCTGACAGTTATCATCACTATTTTCAACTAATATTCCACATCAAATCAAATTCCCTTTTCAATAAGCAAAAAACACCTTCCTTTTTTCTGGAATTCAACTCTTGCACTTAAAATAATTGGTGCATACTATTGTGGGCCAATTCTTGAGACAAAATACATCACCTTACTGGCTGGTTACATTCACTGCCACTGTTGTTCAGGAATTCAGTGTCCCTGTCAGGCTGCCTGGGAGACCGTCAATAAACAAAACCCAACCCCTATAAAGTGAACAGTGTGCAACATGCAATGATACCTCTTTTATGTTGTTCATATGACACTTCAATCATTGTCTGACATGTATTTGAGAGCAGTCTGCACATGCTTTTTAACCATGAAAATATAAAATATATAAGAAATAGTACACTGTACATGTAACTATGCCTGAAAAAAAAAAAAAAAATACTCATGATGACATGCTATACAGTACTGGTATGTAATATCTATAACCACATCTATAATACACATAAATCATAAATATCCTTTGAAATACATCAATTCTGTATGAATCAATATAATATTGATCCCAACCCATCCAAAGTATTTGAATCAATTAAAAAATAATACTAAATATATCAAAAGTTGTTACTAAACACACTTATGTATATGTACATATGTATATACCACAAAAATATTAAAATAAGCAAAGCTAAGCTCCAATACTAAAAATAAATATTGATTCAATACAAAACAACTCCAGACACATTATATTAGTCTAATTATATTTCAATGCCATTCAACTCTTCATATACATTTATTCCTATATTAATATGATA
>NC_091575.1:24593827-24606327 GCF_042767895.1 Penaeus vannamei
ACTCTTATTCTATCATCATAATGTTATCTATTATATTGGTAATAAAATTTTAAAATTTTGAAAACTTACGGAATAGGGTAAAACCAGTAACTGACTCCCTGGTGACTAAGCCCTTCTGGAGCCATTCACAAAATTAATCAAAGGAAATCATAATGGACAGTGCACATATGCAAGCATTCTTAGCAGGAACAGCTTAACTGCATGTGCCTCCTTTCCCCCAAAAAATGTCACTAAAAATGATATCAGTTACATTCCATGTCCCTTTCATATCAACCTATACCTTTATCTTAATCATTCATCTTATTTGTTAAAGTATTTCATCCATCCCTCCATCCATCCATTCATCTATATGTCCACCAATCTAGCTATGCCTCTTTCAAATTATCTATCTAAGTTTCCTCAAATTTCAAAATTCAACTCAGATCTCCAAAGACAAATATATTTTTGTTATCTATAGTATTTCTAAACTGGGTGTCCTCATAGCACCAACAAAGGCTACGCCAAGATTTTACCACAAATATGGTTTCTCTGCCTTAAGAAAACACAACATTAATGGCAACAGGATTTGAAACCACTGAAAAAGTAAAATAAACAACAGCAATGACAGAAAATGAAACACAAGCAAAAGATGCAACACAACTCAAGGCAAAGAATGGGTTAATTCTACACTTTCACAATTACTAGTTTCAACACACAGACTGTGGGAATATTCGCATCTGTATATAGTGAATCAACCTATGTGCCTTCCCTCTTACAATCTTAACAGCAATACGTAGTCAATAAGGTGGAAAAAGCCCTTTAATGAAGTTACACACGTCAACACCTAAAGCTGTCTCAAATATCCTACTCTACGTCTTAACATGTGGCATGTCTGAGCATAACATTTTCTTCTTTTCATAAGATTTTAAATCATGTTATTGGTAAGGTGAGGTTTATAATTGAATTAATACTAGATTACAAGAATTACTAAGTAGATTACATGTCACATTACTAGGGAGTTGATATTCATATTTAACTCATTAACACAAGGATGGCATGTACATGAATGTCATATGCACTGTGATTTTAGTTTATTCATTCTAATTACACACAGATGGCTACACAAGACCTTAGTCACCAAGGAGTTAACCACCAGACCTACCTGGCATTACCTGTTCATCCTTTTCTTTAATCTTTTAAAAGATCTTATTCCTTATTTCTTACAGCTATTAGTATCATTATTAATAATATAATAATCCCTATGTTAATAATAACAATAACAATAATGATATCAACAGCATTAAAGAAATAGAGCCAAAAATTTGAGGGAAAGGAATATCAGGTGTGGTCAAGCAGGCCTACTAATAATATCCTTCATGAGTAAGCACTTGTGGAGCCATCTATGTGTAAACAAAATTCACAAAACTACAGGGGACAACACAATTACCAGGCCCCAATGGCTTCATCAACGTTAGGTTACAGGATCACTTTCATGTGACCTTTCATGCAGACATTTTGATTTTTGGGCCTCTTTTCGTCTTTCTTTTTTCTCTTTTAGAAAGCAATAAAAATATTCAGTTGCAATTCCTGCTAGGGAAAAATATGATAAGTCAAAGAGTATATACTGTCATCTCTGCATTGCATCATATCACAAACCTAACAATACTAATGAAAAATGATACCCGTCAGCAGTTTAGATAACTTATGTTAATTTTTTCGCACTGAAATAAGAATACATTACATAATATACAATATAAACAAAGCCCTATTAATAAACCTCTAAAGACAGCAAGGTTCTCGCTACAAAAATGTGACAGCAGCTAATTTCATGTCGACTCCAAAATGAAGAAAGACCAAGAGGCTTAATTTTTTGTTTTTCTTGTTGTGTCCAAAAGTCAATTTAACTCAATGTATATGCACCAAAACAAATATCTATGTTTTTTGGGCCATACTACTGCTCATATCTGCCATCTTTTGCGAAAATGACAGCCAAAGTGGCATGGATTTCCAAGGAAACAATAGCAAAGGTTTAGAAGAGGACAGATTATACCTGTAGTAAATAGCATAATTTTCAAACAAGGTATGTGAGAAAATATCCTTATCAATAAAATCATTTTCACCATGAAGTCCATATATGTCAAAACAATTTTTATAACCCCAATCATAGTCCAGACATCCATCTGATATCTAGCTAATATTAATTCTATTTCTAATTTAACAGTAATAAACTCCACTTTTTGTAGCCCTACACTGAACCCTTATATAATGATTATTGTTGTGGCCATTACAAAAATCAATACTATAGTTCCACCTATCGGGAGAAAATACTATAAAAATTGATCCAAAAACACGATCTCACTGTTACTACCATACATTCCTGACTCACACAGATGGGTATGAAATTAGACCATGGAAAAAAAAAATAATAAATAAAAATAATAATAATAATAATAATAACAATAATGATTGACGATGATGATGATTGATGATAATGATGATGATGATGATGATAATGATGATGCATCATCATCATCATCAAAATAATAATAATAATAATAATAATAATAATAATAATAATAATAATAACAACAACAATAAACTGCATAATAATGATTGATGATGATGATGATGATTGATAATGATGATGATGATGATGATTGATAATGATGATGATGATGATGATTGATGATGATGATGATGATGATGATGATGATGATTGATGATGATGATGATGACTGATAATGATTGATGATGATGATGATGATGATGATGATGATGATGATGATGATGATTGATGATGATGATGATGATGATTGATGATGATGATGATGATGATGATGATTGATGATGATGATTGATGATGATGATGATGACTGATGATGATGATTGATGATAATGATGATGATTGATGATGATGATGATGATGATGATGATGATGATGATGATGATGATGATTGATGATTGATGATGATTGATGATGATGATGATTGATGATGACTGATGATGATGATGATGATGATTGATGATGATGATGATTGATGATGATGATGATGATGATGATGCATCATCATCAAAATAATAATAATAATAATAATAATAATAACATTATACTAAACTGCATCTGCACATTCTATTTCAATACATTGCAAAAGAGGTTGCTTTGTGTTGCAGCACTGCTGACAAACACCATCTCACCCTACAAGGTCATAATACATGCAATAGCTTTGTGCATAATAATGATGATGACTCTGCATTGCTGCACCCTGCCAAATGTGCAATCAATAAAGGTTTAAGATTTTTTGTACGACACGGAGTGCATGCACTTGAAAACATATAAACTAGCGCATATAAACTTGAAAGGGACTATCATGCTACAAATGAGATATTTTTGTATGCCCTCACAAGGAGTTACATTATTTAATATACTCCACATTTAGGCAACCTTCGAGCTAACGACAGTGGAGTTACAGGGCGGACAAATAATTGATACTGTGGCATCTATAATCTCCTTTTAAAAATATTACCAACTAGTATGTAAATCATCCATATCACTAAGCCAATGAAATTGAAGTTTGAGATAAAAGGATGTTCAGAAATGCACCAGATTCATAAGCTTTTACTACGTCATAACCATAAAATTTATATACAAATGCATATTTGCTTCCAATACCTCCTATAGGCCATGGAAGGCTAATCAACATCACATCTCATTCATACTTCTCTAGAATACTCGCTCCATAAAAACCTATTTTCAACAAATTACAAGCATTTCATACCACACAAAACACATTTTATTACAAGCAGAATTTGCATTTGTTAAGAAATTATCAAAGTTTTCTGGCTTAACCTTCAAACTCAAATCGGCGGAGTTAAAGGAACATGGCTTAATAATTGACCAATGCATACTGGAGGTCATTAAACTCTTCCTACTTATCACAGAATTCTTTCATATTTTATTCAGATTTGTGTGCAGTAACTGTCTTTAGCCATGAGAAGAAATTTTTATTCATAAAACTCTGTAAATCTATTACTACTATTATTGTAATTCATATTAGGTCTTCAATAATGTCAATATGATTACAGTGCATATATTTGGTGCCAATGGATTACTGTCATTCATAGGTATCTGGTGGCAACTTTTGTAAAGCCTTTTATAAAATATTTTCCTCGAGAGGTGCAAATGGAATAATGCAACTATATGAATTACAAATATTGATAGAAAAGTTATCTTGATACTGAATGACATAAGTCACTTTTGTAGCAGTATCATTCATATTTACAGTGCTATCATCATCAACATAGTTACAGAAAAAACTTGAATCATAAAGATCTAAATAAAAAGACTTCTCCGAGAAGACTTCTTACAAAACTAGTGTAAACGTTTACAAGACACCCATCCCCATGCCACTATTTATGCCCCACACCTGTGCAACTGTCACTAGCCTCCATATTTCTGCACTTTGTCAAAGGTCAATGGACTACACCACATAACACACTCGTAACATAGGATCTTGCAGACCTCTCTGGCAATTTATCATAAATAACCAGCCCACACTCAACCCTGTTTGAATATACAAGGTGGAAGTTTATTATCTTTAGCCTGAGCAGTGAAAGCACAGAGGCTGCGGCAACTGCTTAAAACTGCATCACTATCATGCAGTACATCTGATTGTAGGACATGATTTGTAGATTTCACACCTTAATTTTGAAGCAGTGAACTTAATTAATAGAAAAATGTTCTGTTTTGACAGACATAAATCTTGAACAAAAAAACAAATACAAAAAATGCAAGATCCTTCATCAAATGCACTATTAAAAAAAAGAAAAAAATTAGGAGAGAAAGAAATAAAAAGAGACAAGAACTTGCCTCAGTAAAGAACAATTTTCCATTCTCATATTTACGAAATGTGTTATAAAACTTGAGGAATTACTATTTGGTATTCCTTGGTAATTCTATAGAAAATATCCATGTCATGTGAGCTTCCTCTATGTACCATTGATATAAAAAATGTATATCTACTACAGTGCATAAAGAATAAGAAAAAGAAATGTATTAAGTCTAACATCACACATGCACGCACAAGACATGCACTCGCACATGCACATGTCATCCACACGCACATTTATGTGTGTGTGAAAAGGTTAAATCATATGAAAGTGGAATTTAATGAACAGTCCGGGTGTTGTCACTTTTTCTCTTTTGCAGCGATATGAACGCACCTTGGCCATATGGTGTGCATAGACATGACAAGCCTAATGGTTTTTCTTAATGATTTTCTTTTGGACAAAAATTTAATACTCATTATCATCATTTATCAACAACTAAATATCAAACTTATCTGCACCCATCACACCAACTATGGGCCCAATAGCTAGGTTGGGTATCAAATACACCAGGGTGTCATTTTATCAACTATGTTATAATACCCCAAAATTAAGTCTAAATACAACTATCCTCATTCATATTGTCGAAATTCCAGAACTGACAAACAAGAATGTAACACTGAACTAAAATACAATTAACATGGACTATCACTTTCAAGGCAGTATAACTGGTGGGAAACAATATTCCTTCTCGGGAAAAATAATCTATTTATGGACTTTTTTACTCAATCATATTCACTTGAAAATTTATACTAACCACTATATGACGGTTGAGAAATGAATGAAAATGAAAGACGCAACGGCACTGAGAGGCCAGGTTATCCGTTTCTTGCCGATAAAAACTGACATTTTTATCGACCCATCAAAAATGCATTTTCACACTAATAAAAGAAGCGCAATATCACTGGCGGTCAATTAAAAAGCTAGAAAACAAAATGCCACAAAATTTGTTAATGGTCGATATCTACTTCTGGGTAAGTGCGAGGTTAAATTAGGTTAAGTTTGTTTTCAGACATAAGGAACCTTTTTTCACAAGGTTTCCCAACAGTCTTGTGCGTGTATGCCATTTGTTTCCACTTTTTGCATGGGGCACATCTGAACCAGAGATGGGTACACCTCAAAACCTACATATTTCCGACATAAATAAACCTCACACATTCTCAAAACACAACAGAACACTACGAGAAACCCCTATTCCTCACACCCAAAGCACAGCACAGCCCCCAGAGAGAAACATTTACCACACACACCCACACACACCCCCATACCTCACCGTGACACACATACCACATACCCAGAGATACCCACCCCCCCTAAAATACCCTCGGCGTGACACCCTACCTCAAACTTACCCCCCTTAAAATACCCTCTCTAAATGACACCCAGAGTCCCTCCTTAAAAATTAATATCCAAACCAAATACAAGAAAAAAATACGCGCCTCGATTCACGAATTTATTACGGCCTTGAGTTCACGGTCGCCAAGGCCATCTTTAGCACCTTTCTCTCCCTTCTTTCCCTCTGTCATTGCCTCTCACCCCTTGACCTTCATCCCGAGAGCGACCCCGGGAAGAAATGCGAGTGCTACGTTACCTGTATTTAGTGTCCGTCTGAGGATGAAGGAGTAAAAGGGTGAGCCTCACTCTTAGCACACTCGCCTATGACGTCATCGCGACTCCCGAGTATAGAAGGAGAGAGAGAAAAAAATGTGCTATGTTTGTGCTTTCGAGGTATATTATTCTCGAAATTTGACCTTAATGTGTTTTCGTGTGTTTTTTCTCGTTTTGTCTGGATGTATGTTTGATGGAAATAAATCGGAAATTCGCTCTAAATAAGGCCGCAGTTGTCGGCATGACGTCATGAGGACGTCACACTTCCTGGCGTCATGAGTTTCGTCATTGTTTCAGATCGAGGACACGACTGACTAATTATTCATTGCCTTAATCACGTCACGTATGGCGTTGTTTTACACCGTCCGTTTCTTATATTTCCCCCCTGAACGAACTAGTGGAGTGTATCCCTCCCTCTTGTAGAAATTATATAAAGTATGTCATACCTATATTTAGACAGGAGTTAATGACACTCCCCCGTCTGCCAATGCCTTCCGTGGCATTTACACTCCACAGGTGTTGATAATGTTAATCAACCACTGCTCTCAGTGTGTGTGTGTGTGTGTGTGTGTGTGTGTGTGTGTGTGTGTGTGTGTGTGTGTGTGTGTGTGTGTGTGTGTGTGTGTGTGTGTGCGTGCGAGCGTGCGTGTACGTTTATGTGTGTATGTTTATTTTTGTGTGCGTGTGTGTAAGTGTACGTATATGTCTATATGTTTATTCATGTGTGTGTGTATGTGTGCGTGTTTGTGTACGTCTGGATGTGTGTGTGTGTGTGTGTGTGTGTGTGTGTGTGTGTGTGTGTGTGTGTGTGTGTGTGTGTGTGTGTGTGTGTGTGTGTGTGTGTGTGTGTGTGTGTGTGTGTGTGTGTGTGTGTATGCGCACGTGGGTGTGTGTGTGCGCGCGCGCATGGCGGGCGCTCACGTGCACGTGGGAATGAAAGATGTTAGAAATGCGTGTCTGATGACCATCCATAATTCTGAACTCAGTGATTAATGATTTATGCTTCCTTATAACCTTCTTCCTATTTAAAAAGTTTCTCTGCATATTTTGCCTGATCCAACAAACAATAATATGTTTAAACAGACATATAAAGAAGGAAAATCTCAAGAACATATCAAAGTCTGCATTTTTGTTTTCAGGAATGACTCACTAACCTTGAACTGTATTTATAAATCAATGCTTGAGTAAATTCTTTCAAGAACATAATTGAATTTATGTTTTCAATGTCTTTTTTCCATATATTTTACGCTTTTTTAATCTTTGCAAATGTATTTTCTAAGTTCTTGACTTATACTCAACAAGTGTTATCTATACTTCAGTGATTTTGTAACACTTGTGTAATTAGTGCCATGCTTTTGACTTCAAATGAATTACCGCCCATTTATGAAAGGTTTCATGCTAAACTTTCCTTATACCTTACAGAATCTATGGTTACGTCAAAATGACTAGATAGTCCCAAGTGGCATTTTGATGGACTGGAACCAGTTTCCTTTATACTCATCTGGAAAAAAAGTTTAAGAGTACCACCATCTAATACCATGTTTTACTTGATATCTGCATATTGAAGGAAATGAATGTTTTAGGCTACACAAGCACACAAGTGTTCATTTTAATTTCCTTGGATTATTTGTTGAGTCTACTCACATTGCCAATTATGTATACTTATATATTTCCTAAAATAGACATGTAAAACTGAGATCAAGGAATTTCTATACAATGGATCATACTTTCTATTACATTATGAATTAATTCTTAAAATATATCTTCTCCAATCATTTTGCAAATCCTAAAAACACCCAGTAATGAAAATGCCACTGGCCCCAAGGACCTACATACTGAACAATAACTTGAACAGACAGACTTTCATTTCAAAGGAAAACAAAGCTGGTGTTGTCCCCAATGGTAGACACCAAAGACCTACAGAATAATTGAATCATGTCACTCACTGTTATTTTTTTTGTAAAACTTACTAGTTGATTCATATAAAAGTTACTTAATCTTGAGCAATCAGCAACTATCATACTGTCTGGATTTAGAAGTGTCAGTGAAATATCTCCTAACCCATATCACCATAACTTCATCCTGACACTTTATTTGCACTATAGTAACATTCATAAAGGAAGAAGCTCAGATATAAAAAGTACTAAACTGCAGTTCCTAAGAAAACTTCTTTAAAAGAAATCAGTAGAACCTATTTCTTGTGGAAGTAGAACAATTTAATGAAAATAGTAATACCATTTTGGGATTTCTGGTATCAATTGCAGTGACAAAATAGCCTTATTCAATCTCTAAATAATCTTGTGAATAAATTGGAAAATACACTATTAAAAAGAATAATACTGTATTACTTTTATGAACAGTATGCCTTTTCTCATAACTGATCTCATAATTGTAAAAAGTATGCCATTACTTGGAGTTTAATCATCGGTGATTCAAAATAATGAAGTACTCAGTAGATGCAAGGATAAATATATTGAATATTGTGGATTTATCTACTACATCAAGAGTACAGGATACATGTAATGCATTCACAGTAATGGTTTGAATGATTAACGGTCAAAACAAATAAATGTGCCAGACATGTAAGGCCATACAGCTCTATGATAAAGTATTGTGGCAAAAAGGTTAAAAATGAGTTAATGATTAGGACAAAATATCTTAGATGTCAAAGGTTGTAGAGTGTTGTAGGTTAGTATGGTAGAGAAATCAGTAAAGAGGGAGGAGCAAATGGAGTATGAAGGCCATTCACAACAACAAAGTCAGCCTTTCATCCTTTCAGCATGGCACTCACACTTTAGGATGTGGACAAAAGGGGAGGAAGAGGAAAGGAGGAGAAGAAAAGACTGAAAAATTAGTTGAGGCAAGGACTAAGGTCCACGGCAGGGGTGATCCCCTTCATTGGGCCCCTAGTCTCCATCTCCTAAGTCCTCCCATGACAACAAGGAGGAAAGATTGTGGGGGCATTCACATTAATATAAAGAATTAAAACGATGCTAGTCAATGCAAGTCAGATTACAATGAAGTAGTAATAGTTTTACCATCTGAGGAGTCTTATATCAAGCTTTGGCTTGATATTAACTATTTTTGTAGTTAATTCATGTATTTTCTTTCATTCTATTGATCTATTTATTTACTGAAAATTAACTGCCACATCAACATCAAAATGCAGCAATAAGGTGAGGCTGGGTGGGGGGTGGGGGTGGGTGGGTCCTCAGGTAAGGAAAGATCATGCAGCATTGTGATAAACTATTGTGGCAAAAAGAATAAAAATAAGTTAACTATTAGAACCAAATATGTTTGATGTCAAATATTGCAGTGTGCTGTAGGTTAGTATGGTAGTGAAAAGGGTAGAGAGGGAATAACAAACAGCGTATGAAGGCCGTTCAGGACTGACAAAGACAGTCTTTCACCCTTTCAACACAGCTCTCATGATTTAGGATGTGGACAGAAAATGAAGAAGATAAAGCAAAGGAAAGGAGAAGAAAAGACCATGTAAAATTAATTGAGCCACGGACTAAGATCCAAGGCAGGGATGAGCCCCAACATTGAGGCCAGTCTATTTACTAAGGCCCCCCGGACGACAACAACGAGCAAGGGATTGGGGGGGGGGGGTCTCTTCTTATAGAATTTAAGAACTAAAAACATTCCATTCAGTGTAATAGAGATTAACCATATCAATAGAATATTTGATTCCTCTGTAAAATGTTTAGCTGGTATCTCTACTCTTTTTTTTTATGATAAAAGGCACTATTCGGATCAAAACTAAATCTTACCATTTCTAGTCACGAAAAAAAAATATCTGCAAAAGTGCATTTACTATATCTTTTAACAAAGAGGCTATATTTTTCCCATGATATTGGACGGTATTTATAGGCTTTTGCTAGGAGATGCTACATTGAAACTATTTGCCTTGATTTTTCATGTGAATAGAAAACTTCAGAGTTCTTGTCCTTACAGTTATCTATAATATGTTATGAATGTAGACAGAAACATACTAAAAAAATCTGATATGCAATTCACTGTTTACACAATAAAAATCACCAGAAGCAGAATTTGGTTAAACAAACATACACCAAAGTTTATTCAATATATTTTTAGCATGGATTCACTAGCCAATATTCTTTGATGTTGAAATACATATAAATTAAAACAATTCATAAAAAAGTAATTACCTTCATACTATTAAGTGCCAAATGCGTTTTCCTCTATAAATTTGCCAAATACTGCCAAAACTGTGATGAAGCACCCCTACATAATACAAACTAAAGAAATATGTTAACATTGGTATTATTCTTACATTAAATTAAAATAATTTCCTAATTAATAACAAACTCAGCATAACAAAAAATTATATTAAAAATTATTTTCTCATGACCTTGCACTGTATGAAAACCAATGATACAAAACTCTAAGATACTTCATGGAAATCTGTATCACATGGCCGTATGCTAAACTAGTGACAGCATTCCAACTGGTTCGGTCTACAGGTTGTTCTCTTCACAATTTCTATGGTTTCTTGGGCAATTACAATGAGCTCAATCCATCAAACTACCAATTGGCCTGCAGGTGATGGATGTACAGTACATAAATATTAAGTCCCACTTGCATGAAACTCTAATGTTACAGCCCTTCTTTATAAAAGCTTTACTGATCTAGGAAGCATGGAGACCTTTTCACTCACATTAAACCTTCCTTTTTCTCTTTTTTTTTTAATTGTTATCTTCATTACTATTTGAAAGTTCTAAAACCTGTTATTGAAGCTCCCATCTCCTTTCATAAATGACAAATCTTAA
This sequence comes from Penaeus vannamei, assembly GCF_042767895.1. Taxonomy (NCBI): domain Eukaryota; kingdom Metazoa; phylum Arthropoda; class Malacostraca; order Decapoda; family Penaeidae; genus Penaeus; species Penaeus vannamei. The sequence goes on from NC_091575.1 coordinate 24,605,092, forward strand.
GTATATTAATATTCCTTGCTGCAAACCAGATCAAAAGCCAATGCAATTATGGGTGGTATTTCTAGCTGGAAATTAACCAACTTACATTTTATATATATCTATATATATGTACGAAAAATAGCTGTTGCATGATATTCAGATAATCTTAAAATTATTCCATTAAAAGAATCTTAAGTACCCAAATATGACATAGAACAACATTTGCTTTGCAGGAATCATTAACTCTAAATATTTTACCAACACTGTCCAATATAAATCACATCCCTTTCCACACATGTTTATGTACAAATATTATAAAAGGACATTACTCTTCATGAAATTTGACAGTGGCAGCATCACTTACAATACTCAATATTTTATAATTTAGAATAATGATACCTCTCTAAATTCTAGCAATTAGTATTAGTTAAATAATCCATACTGTTCCACCTCCATCCAAAAGGAAACTTTTATAATATTTCCAAGCAAACCATGGGCTTGTTAGAAAATATTGTTACTGTCCATGGCAAAAAACAGATACCTTGCCTCCTAACCTTATTCTCTGCTTATTCTTTTACACTGAATTGCTTCCAAGATAAGAGCTAGAATGCCCTCCACAACAGGATTAAGGATGAATACATAATAGCTTCACTTTGGCCCCAACATGGACAACAACATGCTGAGTTTTTAAAAGCCCATGACTACACTGCAATCTTTGACTGTCCTCAACAAGGAGAAATTGTTCAGCAGCTATGAAGGGTCGTGCTATGAGCAATCCCTCAGGTAACCCCTTATCAGGGCTTGAGGATCTCTAAGGCATAATATAGAGGAAGCTAAACAATGTTGAAATTACTGATTGAAGGGCAAGACTGGGTGTTTGTCATATTTCTGAAGGGAGCTCCTCTTATATCATGAGCCTCTCAGTGCGAATGACGTGGCTCAATCAACAGCAGCCCAGACTTTGCCCAAGCTACTCCCATCGCTGCCACTCAATTCTTCTAGTTCACTATTACTACTGGTCCGGGGGAAGAGGTTTCAGTTCCTTAATCTGCTTAATTAAATAAGCTTTCTCGTCATTGAACTGCTCGTCTTCGGAGCGGTCTGTGTGGAAGCGCGTCAAGAACTCGACAAGCTTGTCCTGGTTCCGTAAGAGGATTTCCAAGATGGGTCGGGGCTTGTCGGGGTTGGCTACAAAGACCTTAAACACGTGGAAGGCTTCAAACTGGATATTGCGGGATTTCTCCTTTAACATTATCA
>NC_091575.1:24613827-24616327 GCF_042767895.1 Penaeus vannamei
TCACAAAGAAAATCAAACTTGGTGATATTCATGTTATCTTCCCTTGCTTTGGGAACATAATGACCCTTTATAATGAATGATTGAGTTGTGTAGTAAAGGTTTGAGTTTGTAAATCATCATGAAGTACCTGTGAAGGAGTGCACTTCAGATGAGGAATCAAGTTTTTATACAGAGTAAATCAGAATGAATGGCTTAGTGCTCATCTGATGAGCCCATTAAACGTTTACAAACATCATATGTACAGCCTCTTGAGGGAATTTTCTCCACTCTACATTGTGAAGATAATACATTACATGTATTTAGTGTCACACCATAATTAATGGTGAACATATCCATTTAAATAGGACATTAATAAGTACCTTTAAACAAAAAATATTACAATTATTGTAACAGAAAAATGTCCTTTAACCTCATAACTTATACACATGTACATAACAAACGGTCTATAAGTATGGTTTTAAAAACAATTTTAATAAAAGAATTTTTACTCAAAATAGAATTCTGAGTCAGTATATAGATACTGACTGTCTGAATATACTTGTAAATATTATATTCAATCTATGAACCTTTGAATGACCAAACATTTTTGAAAATATTGTGGGAAGACCTAAAGCCATCTTCACAAAACAGGTTCCTGGAGAAACATACTGACAGCATCAAGATTTAAAAAGTCCTACCATATAGAATCAATCACTTCATCAGTATCACTTCAGAATAGAACAGAAGAGCCAGCCTGAACTTACCTCAAAGTCTATTCTGTGAAGGTTATGGATAAGCAGCAGCAGCATATTGCTGTTGTAAAACTCGTGAGCAAGCTGTGCTAACACAATATCCTGAGGCTCTGAATCGCTGGTGCCATACAGCATCGTCTTGATCTGCGTCAGGCTCTTGCTAGTGTCCTCTTGTGCCTGACAAAGACATGGGGAGCACTCTATGAAATCAAGACAGTAACAACAGTTAGCTTACATAGGAGATGAAGTAAAATCGCTCAAGAAATCAAAGTATATGTATGAATGCAAAGATTACTCCAAATATTCACAGGCATAAAGATCAATTTTCAATGGATATCCACAAAACAGATAAATAGATACATGAAAATCATGTATACAGTGAAAATAATAAATCATACATGTTATCTTACATCAACAATATCAGATTAGCATGAATGTACAATTTGCCTGAAAAATACAAGTAGAACTTTATATATATAGGTAAAATATGCTATCCAAACTGGTACTGTTGGTTGCAAAGCTTAACAGTTATCAATATCACCAAACTTACACTGATGATTGTTTTTCAATTACTACAAATTTCATTGGTATATGGATCTCATGTGAATACTGATAATTCCATCAATCATCAGCACATACCTTTACAAAAAGCAATATTATTATTATTTTGCAATTTTTCAATTAAACATTCCTTTGCTAAATTTCCAAATCTCTAAGTGTAGACTGATATCTCAATCCTATCATAGACTGTTATCAACATTCAGGATATAATAGCAAATTATACAACAGATTACTAGATATGGGAAAACCGAGGTTATATTAAAGACAGAATATCTTACAAAATAAAAAAGAAAAAGGGATATACTTGTATATTCATCTACCTATAAATCTATCCATCTATACAGATACATATAAATATATAACAGATATAGAGATAAATAAATAAATAAATAAATATATATATGTATGTATATGTATATATATATATATATATATATATATATATATATATATATATATATATATATATATATATATATATATATATATATATATATATATATATACACACAAATAATCTTTAGATCAAATTGATCAACATTATACAGAATTTAGCTATATAATGCTGAGATAACTAAAAAAAAGAATATGGATAAAAGAAATATGTTTACTCAAATCAAGATTTTATGCAATGAAAGTAATTACTATAAAATTCCAATTTTTTTCATATATCTATATCATCATATATGCATATATTTCACACACACAAATAATACAAAGCTTTGGTGAGTGCCAACAAAAAAAAACAACCGAACTGAACATATTACACACACAAAAAGCCAAACACAAAGAAATAAAAAATGAAGGTGACACATACTTTTCCACTGACCTTTTCAGCCTTTTTGTCAGACCGTTCGAGTGCCGTGAGAGCATCCTTGAGGGCTTTGGACACCTCCTGGGGGCTCTTGGGGCTCTTGCGAAAGAGGGACATCGCGGTGGCCTTCTACGCCCGCTGTTTATAACACCATCACCTGCCAAGGTATGGAGCAATAGCGTCAGGAATGACAAAATGATAATATTCTAAGCATTTTCTTCTTTTCTTTCTCATCCTTTCAGTATTTCACTATAGTACTCGCATTTGCCTCTATCTGAGAAAAAACACTGAATGCTTGTGCTCTTTATAGCACCATCATCTATCATTGCAAGAATGACACGAGTTAGGATAGTCAAAATGGCAGTATCAAAGTGCTTTTAATTCCCTTTACTTC
>NC_091575.1:24621327-24626327 GCF_042767895.1 Penaeus vannamei
GGCAGTCTTGCACCTCATCAGTATGCTGAGAGGAGTGCAGTTTTGGAAGAAACCAGTGACATCCAGTTGAGATTCTAAATCAAATTGGTTTGAACAGGTGGAAAAAACATTTAGTCTATAACATTTTTATTTTCATTTACTTCAAAAATGGTAATATATACTTCCAAATATTATGCATAGTAGTTTATCTGTAGATGTTTACTAACATACTGGTGGCCTGTGACAATTAATTCACCCATGTCCAAAGACTGCAGAATCTGGACCAAATATTTTCTTCCTCACAAAACTGAATGAATACTAATATGGCTAGTCATGTGGATCACCTCTACAACTTCTAGTAATCTGAAGTCTTATCCCCCAAGGTGAATGACTTAGCAAGACAATAAAGTACAGGATCGTTAAAACATAAAAAGATTAGGTACTTTAGAGAATATCTTGGCTTCATTAAAAAAAAAATCTTATCATGTCTGAATAATTATAACAGCAAGTTCTATTCTGTAATGTATCTCAGCAAATGTAATGTTTAATAACAAGTAATCCTTTATTCTCCACTGTCATTCTCCTTCTTCAATTAGTCATAAATGCTTGCAATTTTACAAAATCACACTTTTTTATAGGTATGAAATTACAAGGAAAGGAGTTATGAAGCTACAGGGCAACTATATGTAGTTGAATAGACTTGTAACAACTTGCTCTTGGAATGCAATAAATAAATAAAAAAAATCATGTAGATTTGTATAGCCTACAGGTACTTTTGGCCTAAAAAATAAACTGTATTTGCAGTCTCCTTACCACCCATGAAATTACTATCAGAAAACATACACACAGACTCTTATCACATACTTTGTTCTGATAGCCTTGATTACTCAATGACACACTAAATGGAATACCCAGCCATAAATGGAGCGGACATAATCCAAGACGAGTAGACCTTTCACTTGGGAAAAAATAAATAAATAAATAAAATAAAATAAAATAAGTATATAAATAGAAAGATAATCAAAAAATTAATAAAAACAAAAATGACAGTAGCTAATGATTAATAATTAATAACTAACTAATGATTAATAATAAAAAAAGCAATGACAATACTAATAATGAATGAATAAATCAAAATAAATTTTGGTATCGCTTTCAAGTTGGCTCTACAATAATAGTCAAATAATATCTTCTTTTACCACTGTTTAAGAGAAAATTATAAAAAATCCAAAAATGTATATAACTTTATGATTTCACAGTTCTGTGCAACTACATCTGCATCTTGTATTTTTTCAATACAGCTGACTCAACTCTATCCACCAAGACTATGATATAAATATAATGAAATTGTGCAAAAACAATAGTAATATCAATGTCTAAACTTTAATATCTTTAGTACCCTTCCAAAGAATGCAAACTCTCTAGTTTTTAACATAATATTAATATAAAGATGTCATACCAAAAGAAGTCACAATGCAATCTCTAACACTATTCTAACTGAACATGCAATGAATGGTGGAAGAGAAAAGTTGCTTCATGATAGGATATACTCCGCCCACTCTGCCACTCACTTCCATAGTTTGTCAAGAGAAGTCAGTTCTTTAATACAAAAACAGCTACATATTACATGTCAAACATTTATGTACTTTTATGCCCTCGACTTGGACTTGGAATAGTATGTGTATCGGATACAAGAGCCTTGAAAGCAGAGGAGACTACCTTTTAAAAAAAAAAAAAAAAAAAAAAGGTGTGTTCAGTCTATAACTAGAGATCTTTCTTGCTATTTTAAATCTAAAATAACTATCTTCAAAATCTGGAATATGAGATACCAAAAATGAGGTCAGATGTAATTACTGCTACTTAGCAAAACATGACATACATATGAAATCATTAACTAATACTACCTCTTTGCTAAGACGCTGTAATACATAAGTTGGCATGTGTAAAATCGCAGTCTTGCATCTCTCAGCAATGTTTCTGGAAGCATGGTTCAACTAAACAACAAAGATCTTATTTTTCTGTAATCCAAAACTTTTAGCAATTTGCAATTCAAATAAATAACTTGTATTGATTCCATCCCTTCAAAAATCACGTAATATAAGTAAAGGTCTGTCGCAGGTAAGATTAATAAAATTATCAAAAAATAAAAGAGGGGAAAAAAAGGGAATGAAATCTCATAGAAAATGGAACTTATCAAATCTTTATAAACACCATTTTTTTTCCCTTACAGTCCTCAAAACCATGAACATTTATTTTGAAAATCTATATCCATGTCCATAATAAACAGTTTTATTGACAATATGAGAAACTCATGGGAGAAAAATATTCAATGCATTTGGTAATCAAATCAATCATCCACACTTCTGAACTGTATTTCTCAATCCTTACCAAAAAACTACAAAATCTCTGCTCCCCCCCCAAATATATATATATGCATAAATGTTTACAAATTTCTGTGTAATACAATTATGCATATGATACACATCTAATATTGTCCACAACTGAACTGCCTGAAGATAAAAAATAAACAATAGCTTCTGAAAGACAAATGAACAAAACTACCATACTGCTGCGGAATATAATCAGTGCAAGGGATGTATAATGATGCTAATATTGAAAACAGTGATTACTGTGGCACAGGTAATTCCTGCGACAAAGAACACATGACCACCATATATATTCTGGCAGCATAAGAGGTTGCAAAGCTTTCCTGCAATATACTGTCAAATAAGGAACTAGGCTAGTCCAAGCACTATCTTGTCAGGATATATATGGTAGAGATTTGCTGGTTATTGGTAAGCACATGATGCAACTCCAGTTCGGGTACGTAACCACATGGATATATTGTTCACCAGTACCTTTCTTTCTATACTTCTCAAATTCCTCTTACATCAGTTTCATTTCCGACATTTACTTAAAATACAATCGGCAAATGAACATCATCTTCATTCATGTAACCTTCAAATTCTTTGGTTAAAAATTTAGTTAAATTGCAACCATCATTTCGTTCTTCTACTTCAACTTTTAAATCTAACTCGGAAAATAACAATGATTTATATATTTTAAGAGAAGATATATCAACATTTTGTTCCATCTTATATTTCCGAATTTAAAGTATATGCTTAGAAGATGCTTGGTGTCTCCATACTTGTTGGTGCTTTAGCAAAAACCAACTAATCTGCTCAATGTATATATATGCTCCAAAGATATAGTTTGTAGACCATCCTAGTGATTTATCATCAATTAAAGAACTAATCCATACACTATCTTGCCAAAACATGTACAGTAAAGGTTTGAAGGCTTTTACCAGAGAATGAAGTTTGACACTATCAGATTGGGTTTCACTTGTATACTCCATATCATAGATCCTAGTAGGTTTTGAAATGATTGAGAAAAAACACGAATTTGAAAATCACAATGAGGGTCTCCTACCATAACCACCTTTATAGATATCTCGAGTTTCTTTTGAACTTGAGGTGCAGTTCGGCAGGAATTCGTACATGAACCTCAGCTCATTGCTCACAATTACACCATTTCTCACAAATCACTCAAGAGAATCAATCGTTCAACATCTATATGTTTCACAGTTTTAAAAATCAGCATAAACTCACTCCCAAATATACAGAAGCACTTGTAAAAAAACAAAACAAACACTTATAATCTTTCTAAGCAAGTCTGTGTGTAAACTAAAGAGCAAACACTCGTAGAAATCTGTTTACACACACACCTGCCAAGAATGCAACACTTGCTGTGTGGCTGAAAAAGTGATGCAATCTACAACCTTCATTCCAAATACAATTCAAATACAGTTAATCAGCCCAACTTTGGAGGGTCTACACATGCCTCGGAAGTCCTTTGATCTCCTCCACTTTTGGCCTTTTCATCATTATCATTTCTCTGGAGAACCTAACTTTCCATTTCACTTTGCACTTTCGGAGTTAATGATGATAAACACATTGGATGGATGTTTAAAATCACATGGCCATTCCTCTGACCTTCTTTTTGCCCATAAATATCTAATATCCTTGATAATTACACTCACAGGCACATGACCCCAATTTGCTCACTCTTAAAGATGTAATTAACTGCAAGAAACCTAGCCTTCAAAGATGTATTGGAATCTCCTTGTGAAAAAGAAGTGTAAATACTCACTTTAATCAATATATAAACATTGGCTTGTTTCTCTAAGTACTTATCACAGCAACACACAAATAAATACAGGAAAAAAATATGCAATCATAGAGCTATCACCCTTACGATATTCATGATATTTACAACGGTTTATAAAAAGGGGAAAAAAATATTCCCGGTAGACAGGAGTTTCAACCTCAATTTGCCACAACCTGTGAACCTCCTCCTCTCTCCCTCCCTCTCCTCCAACACCTCCCCCCCTGAAAAAAAAAACCCTCCTCCCCCACCTCACACCTTACACACAGCCGCCATACTCACCACCTCCACCAAAAAGGGCTCCAACACGTCACTCCTCCACCTGTATTCCACCCGAATCCACCTGTATTCCACCCAGTTCCTTCCTCCTTCCACCGATAAAAAATGGCTCGATCTCCAAAGCCTTGGTCACACTCGCCCTCTCCCTCTCTCTCTGTGACATCCACCGTTTCCAAACAGCGATTGACTCTCGGTGGGTTGCAAATGTTCAACACTGAAGCCAGGGAAGGGAGTAGTGAGGGCGAGGTGAGCGGAGACACACACCACACTCTCCAGGGTGATGAGGGTGGTGAGGGTGATGAGGAACGTTGCCAACAGGACGCAGAGGACGGGGGGGTTTCCCAGGCACTTGGAGGATGGACTCTCCTATTTCGCCTCGGGTTTTATTTTCTCTCTTTTCGACTGGGCCTTCTTCTTTTTCTCTTCTTTTCGCGATTTGGAAATGATATTCATAAGCCTTGCTCCGTGTCTCGTGGGGACGTAGAGGACGGGGTTTTCTGAGCGCGGCGGAGGACGGACTCTTCTATTTCGAGTTCATTTTGGTTCCTGTGCTTCTTCCTTCTTTATTGGAGCTA
>NC_091575.1:24641327-24646327 GCF_042767895.1 Penaeus vannamei
GTGATAGGAAGACAGGAAGAAAAAAAGGTAGTAATGGAGAATTAAATAAAGGAAGAGAAAAAGAGTGTGGGGCTGAGGAGCAGAAAAGGAGATAGGAAGGTCGATGGAGAAATGGAAAGCTAAAAGAGAAAGAGAAAAAGGAGGTGGAAGTAGAGAAATGGATAAATTGACATGGATGGAAAAAAAGGAAGAGGGAGAGGATGATGATGGATAGAAGAGTGATGAGGTGGAATGAAGAGGAAGAGGAAGAGGTAGGTAGATAGTAAAGGGAAAAAGAAGGGAGGAATGGAAACCACAATGAAAGAGGAGGGAAAGAACAAGAAGAGAGAAGAAGAGAAATAGGTACGAAAAATATAGAAAAAGGTAGAGGAGAGGGAGAGAAAGATGAAGAAAAGAAAAGAAAAAAAATAGGGGTTGGCATGGAAAGGAACAATTAAGGAATTAGTGGGGAATGGAAAAATTGAATATTGCAAACATTTTAGTTGGAAATAGGTAGAAAAAAGAGATTAGCTATTGAATACCTTATTATGCAGTCAACATTAATACTAAAATCATCATTTTATATTCCCAGGTACATCTGTGAAAACTTGGAAAACTGTAGTCAATTTTCTCCAGACTTGATTGTGGAAGTATCACACCCAATTATATCAGAAAAGGTTAGACTTAAAGTGATATTAAAACTGTAGTTATGCAGTTTAATACCATTTAGATTGTTTGCAAATTCCCTTTTATAGTACTTTATAATAGTAATATTCAGTTTTCAAAAACTTCTTTGACAGTTGGCAGTTAAATGCAAAATTGCATTAGTTTGACAGTGTATCAGAAAATGGTTCTAATTAAATTTATAAATATAGAGGTCATTACAAACTAACATCAATTTTCTTGCAGTATGGACCAATGTTCTTGAATACTGCAGACTATTTAGTCGGGTCACCCACAGCTCTAGCTTCACAACCCGTTGAAGATGCACTGCGGGCTGCGGCAACCTCCCATGGGCTCTATGTTCCAGCTGGAGCTTTTTGGGGTGCAGAAGATATACTCAAGATGGCTGATAGAGGGACACTGAAGGTTTATATCTTTTTACTTTTTGGCGGGAATCATACACTTCCTTGTGCTTCAGAATTATTCACTTTTTAAGGTCATGCAAATTGTAGAAATTTTAGATGTTTTTTTCTTGTCTATGAATTATTAAATTTTCAAGGTCATGCATATTATGGGAATTGTACATGTTTCCTTGTTTAAGAATAGTCACTTTTTAAGGTCATACAAATTATAATTTCTTTAAATAAATAAAAGAGTGAAGGATCCAAGCAAATTGCAATGAATGTGGTATTGAAATTAGAGAGGGATGTTATATTCATTCTCATGCAAATCTAACATTTACATGAGATAATGATATTGATCATGACATTATATAAAGAAATGTTTTAGGTATTTATATATAACCTAAACTCATATTGATGCAAATAGTTAAAAGTCATTAAACATCACTACAAAATCTTCTTGTAATAAAATGCTCTTTCCTCTTGCCAAGAAAAGCTAAATGTAAAGTGCAATATCTTCCATGCAAAGATTGCATTATAGAAACTGTTTCCTTACAGGGACTAAAAGTTACCATGAAGAAGCATCCAAGTTGCTTCAAGTTTGAAGGGGAACTCAAAGCAAAAAATGAGCAAATTTGTGGCTCTGAAGCAGTAACTCTCTATGATGGACCTGTACGAGGCCTTTGTCCCCTTGCACCCAATAATGTTAACACTATGGCAGCTGCGGCAATGGCAGGACATAATCTGGGCTTTGATGTTGTGCAAGGTTGTCTAGTATCTGATCCAAAGTGAGTATTGTGCAATCCTTTCTTTATTTTTTTTGTTACTACTACTGCAGTGATTGTTCAGGCTGTTATTAACAACTTTACCATTTATCATTTGATACTCCTATAGTGTAAATTATTTTGGCATGCTTATATGCATCATGTATATGCCTTTAATGTACACATGCTTTGGAGAGAACTAACTTCAACTTTTCATTTGATAATACTTAAATCTGAGAAATAATATAAATGAATAAAGTGGACTGAGTAATATTTGTTTTCTGTTATCATCTTGGTAATGAAAATCCTTTTATCAGGCTCACAGACTGGCACATAGTAGAAGTCGAAGTTACAGGACCACAAATAGCAGGAAGGAATTTCACTGTGAAAACCACCCGTAATAACCCAGCTGACCCAGGAGCTGTTACTGGTAGTGCAACTTACGGCTCCTTCCTCTCTTCTGTGGTGCGGGCTGGTGGTCGAGGACCCGGGGTCCACCTCTGTTAATTTGGAAAAAATTACAGCCAAGCCCTTGCTAAAAGTATTTTTTGTTTCTCATTGTTATGGTGTTTGAATTACAGTGATTGAATGTTGTGTGTGGTTTTATTGCCATTAACTTTGTTTTTTGTTATTATTGCTGCATCTTTGGGAAATGTGTCTTCCTGAAGTCATAAGACTTTTCTTTCAGTGTGATACATTATGACTATTGGTATATCTATTGATGTTTATTCAATATGATAATTTTGAAAATAAATTTGTTATAAGTAAAACATGATTCCTTGCAGCTTTTATCTGAAATGCTAGTATGTTAATTTCCTTAATGTAAAAATTAGTGAATAATAACTAATTTGTAATGTGTTTAACAGTGTCTCAGCTGAGGGCCTAATTTTGTATGCTGCACATTTTACTTCTTTCACATTAAAATTATATTATATAACAATTTACAATCTTTGTAATTCCTACATGAAGATTATTTTCTAAAAGGCATGACATCTTCAGTTCTAAAAAATGCAAATGTTAACCAGATAATATTCAAATGTATTAAAATAATGTGAAAGGTTTCCACTAGAAATATTGTATTAAGAGTTTTATTTATTGAAAATTTTCAGCTGCTTTAACATCTAAGGTCATTAGCGGCGTATACAAAATACAGCAATAGGGTAAGGCTTGAGGGCAAAGGCCCCAGGTAAGGATAGGTTATACAGCTTTATGACAACGTATTGCAGCAAAAAGATAAAGAATGAGTTAATAATTAGGACAAAATAAGTTAGATGTCAAAGGTTGCAGAGAACTGTAGGTTAGTATGGTAGTGAAAACGGTAAGAGGGAATGGAGTACGAAGGCCAATCAGGACTGACACAAAGCCAGCCTCTCATCCATTTAGCACGGCTCCCACACTTTAGGATGTGGACAGAACAAGGGGAAGAAGAGAAGGAAAAAGAAAGGTGGAGAAGAAAAGAACACACTAAATGAGTTGGGGGGGGGGGGGGAGCTGAGGTCTAAGGAAGGGGTGATCTCCCACATTGGGCCCCAGTCTCTGTCTGCTAAGCCTCTCCGTGGCAACAACAGACATGGGATTAGGGGGGTATATTAAGAATTCTATTTACTCTCCTGTAATCTAAATAGTATGCCATCATCTAATCTTGATTTATCACTTCTCAAAAATAATGAAACTACTTTAATAATAATATGTAGAGAGATATAGAGATATTCACAAATTTATATTCCTAAAATACACAAATTACAACACTTTCTCATACATGGTTTAGTATTCAGTGATTACTTCTCCTGAAGTTACTACTCAAAGTGTCCTCCAGCATTTTCCTTATATTTCTTAAATAAACAGGTGCATTTTCAGCAGAGTTCTTACTAATCTGGGCAGGAAATTTGGGTGTAACTTGACAGAACTTACTTTCAAGTTTATCAGTGGTGTGATCTTTACTCTGATACACTTCTTCCTTTGTACACCCCCATGATAAAAATAATTACATGGGGTTAGGTCTGGAACTTCATAGAGGCCATTCTGTAGGCCCCTAACATCCAGATAAGTACTCACTGAGCTAATCCCCAACAACAAGGCCAAATGTGGGGGAGCAACATCTTGCTTAAACAGCAGCTCATATGCCTATTCTCATGTAGAAACAGTGACCACATGAAAATTTATAACACTTGTAAGTAATATCTAATTTTCATTGTGTCCTGAACTGTGAATACCAAAAAAACACTGAAAATTAACATAATATACTCTTAATATCTGTCCTTATAATGAAAGATGGGTTTAGCAAATAAGCTCATTTTCATTATTCTATCTTTAGACTTCATCCAACTTTACAATGCACATTAGGAGACTTTGATGAGGCCGATAGTGGCAGAATAAATATAGAAATAAAGAAGTATTATCCAATTAAACAACCTGTGAAATACTACCCTTTTCTACTATAACAATGAACCTGTCCAAGATCCTTCTCCAAAAGTCTTCATAATCATGTCATTATCCCAGGCATATAGACGCCCCTTAAACTGTGCAAGGATCGAGAAAGTATGCACCCATGACAGACAGCTGGAAAGTGCAAGTACAAAGAGACAAGCATACCAAGAATAGTATAATACATGATGACTTTGCAAAACCACTAAGGATTCTTCATTAAACAAAACAAAAACTGAAATGGATTTCTCTTCATTTATGGATTAATCATGTCTCATCCACAGTGCCATGGCCTTAAATATTCTGGCAGATTTACATGATGGAGACCTAATGAAGAGCAATAACATAGCAAAGCATGGCTACTTGAGAAGGGATCACCATTGAAGATCAAAACTGCCAGATTACAACAAGTTAAACTATTACAAGATCTCTCAAGGAGGAAGATTAGAATGCCAACTCACTTGCATGTAAAGTTGTAGTTAAGAACATACAAAATGTCTACCAAAGTTTGGTTTGATGTTATGCTGTGATCCTGAATTATGTACAGTATATACTGTATATCTCTAACATCAGTCTCTGAGGATAAAATTATATTTGTGTTTCCATCATGTACGAAATGGTATCCGCTCTGTTTAGTGCAACTTAATATATTTGGACAGCTTTGAAAAAGAAAGAAAAAGAGAAAAAAGAAAGATAAAGAAAATGATGAAGAAAGAAAATACAGTGTACCATTCACAAATGCTGCCAGAATGTATGACATCTTTGATGA
>NC_091575.1:24658827-24673827 GCF_042767895.1 Penaeus vannamei
CGTCCTCAGCAACGGGGAGGAATGGAAGCGCCTGCGGGTCTGCGTGCACAGTCTCCTGCGGCGGGAGTTGGTGCAGAGCTACAAGGCGGCGCAGGCGGGCGTGGCGAAGGACCTGGCGACTGCTCTGGACGCCGCGAAGGGACGCCATCCGGAGGGAGTGGTGCCTGACCTCCTCAACTTGCTGTTTCGATACACGTTGGAAGGTGAGGAGAAGGAGAGGTCGTCGATGTTGTGTGTTTTTTTTAAGGTTCTTGGTTTTGTTTTTTCATTTATTTGGTTATTTTGGATGGAGGAGTGTTGTATGGATGCTTGTGAGGTACGATAAGTCATGGCTTGATTGCTTGTTTTTTTATTAGATTACTGTGCTTATGGGTGGAACGCTCACGAAATACATGGTTATGACAAATTTCTTTCTCCCTCTCGTTCCCTGCAGCCGTGGGCGTCGTAAGCCTGGGAACGCGTCTTGGGTGCCTCGACGCCGCCCACACCACCACCCACGCCCACACCCGCGCCCAGGACATCATCGCAGCCAACGAAGAGACCCTGGCCGTCATGGGGGCGTCGCTCTTCAGCCCGCCCTTGTACCGGGTCCTGCCCACCCGCGCCTACAAGACCCTCTCCCGGGCTCAGCTCACCATCGCCCGGTAAGGAACTAGGCCTATAGAAGCAAAGTCTATACAAGGACTTATATAGACCTTGGTAAGGAGTGACGTTTCCAGTTCCTGTTGTGTTTTTGTAGATCATATATTAGGAAAGTATGCTATATTATCATTATATTAGTGCTTTAGGAATTATGTTAATACAATATTAGGAAAATAAAAGGAGAGAGGCACTGTTTTAGGAAAATAAAAAGAGTGAGACTATATTTGGAAAATAAAGGAGAGAGGCACTGTATTAGGAAACTAAAAAGAGAAAGGCACTATATTTGGAAAATAAAAGGAGGGAATACAGCACATTAAAATACATACATACCATACTGACTTTTTTTTAAAGATATCAGGCCACTACTAAACTCCTTAAGACCACCTTTATATCGAGACCACCAAGCCAGATATTCCTTCACCCAACCATACCCCAACACCCTCCCCCTCCCTCCCCCCTATTCCCCAGCGTGGTGGAGGAGCAGCTTCGGAGGAGGAGGAAGGAACACGCACAGGATCCCGGGGCCTTCAAGGAGCAGCATCCCTTCCTCAGTTCTCTCCTCGAGCGGCAGGACATCGCTCCCACGGACGTCTTCCTGCTCGTCCTCGAGGTGTTCCAAGGAGGCATCGACGCGGTGGGTGATGAAGATGATTTGTAGGCTTTTTTTGTGTGTCTCTTCTCTTTTTCTGTCTGTTTTTCATTTTTGTTATCATTGTTTATTTATTCTGGGAGAGGAGGGGGGTGTTGTATGTCTTTTCTTTTTAAATGTTTTAATTATTTTTATTAATTTTTATGTCAAATTTTCATTATTTTTATCGTTATTATCATTTATTTATTTATTTCAGGTTGTGAGTCTTCTATTTTTCTCTCTCTCTATTTTTTTCTCTTTAAATTCGTGTGTTTTCCCACTCCTCTTCGTCTTATTCCTCTTTTTTCATTACAATTCCGTTTCCTTCTCGCACTTTTTTGTTCGTCCTCGAAGTCTTCCAAACAGGAAATAGATTGGTAGGTCATTCCTGTATAGTATGATTCATGTATTGGTAATTCTATATTTTTTTATTTTTCATTTTTCGGACTCATTTTTGTTGTCGTTTTTTCTCTTTTCTTTTCATCATTTTTCTTCTTCATTCTTCTTCTCTTCCTCCTCCTCCTCCTCCTTTTCTTTTTCCTTTCTTCCCTCCCGTCCTCCACCTCCTTTTCTTCTTCTTCTTCCGCCTCCTCCTTCTCCGTCTTCTTTTTCTTCTTCTTCTTCTTCTTCTTCTTCTTCTTCTTCTTCTTCTTCTTCTTCTTCTTCTTCTTCTTCTTCTTCTTCTTCTTCTTCTTCTCCTCCTCCTCCTCCTCCTCCTCCTCCTCCTCCTCCTCCAGAAAAATAACAACCCAACACAATAACAGCAAAACACAAGAACAAAACAAACAAACCACAAAACAACAACAAAAAAGAACAAGCAAACCACGAAACATCAAAAAAAACAAAAAACAACAAAAACACAAAAAGACAACAAGAAACAAATCAACAAAGCCAGACAACAACCACCCCCCCCCAAGCCCACCCCCGACGTCCCCAGTGACCTTTCCTCCCTCCTGCAGACGGCGACGACGCTGGCCTTCTGTCTCCACTACCTCTCGAGGGAGAAGGAGCCGCAGGAGACGCTCTTTGAGGAGGTGAAGGACGTCGAGCCCGCGACACACACGCTGCAGGTGAGAGAGAGGGAAGGGTGGGGGTTGGAGGGGTGGGAGGAAGGGTGGTGGGTGGGGGGAAGGGTAGGTGGGGAGGGAGGGGTAGGTGGGGAGGGAGGGTGGGGTCGGGGTGGGGGGAGGGGTGGGGGAGGGAGTAGGTGGGAAGGAGTGGAGTGGAGGGAGAGTGGGGAGATGATGGGTGGGAGAGGGATGGGAGTGGAAGGAGAGTGGGGAGGGAGGGGAGGGTAGGGGTGGGGGTGTGGGTGAGGGGAAGGGTAGGTGGGGAGGGAGTGGGTGGGAAGGAGTGGAGTGGAGGGAGGGAGGAATGGGGAGAGGATGGGGGGGAGGGAGTGGGTGGGGAGAGTGGAAGGAGGGAAGGAAGGGTGTGGGGAAGGGAAGGTAGTGGAGGGAGGGTGGGGAGGGATGGGATGGGAGACGGAGGGTGGGTGGAGTAAAGATACGAAGGGAGAATGGAGGGGGGAGTGGGCAGAGGTGGGGAGGGAAGGAGGGAGTGGGGAGGGGGTAGAGAAAAAGGTGGAAGGAGGAGGAAAGGGAAGGAGCGAAAGACAGGTGGGAGGAAGGGAAGGAGGGGGGGAGGAAGAGAAGGGAGAATGGGAAAAAGGGAGGGAGGGAGAGAGGAAGAGAAGGGAGGATGGGAGAAAGGGAGGGAGGGAGAGAAGAAGAAAGGGGAGGATGGGATAAAGGGAGAGAAGGTGGGGGGGAGAATAGGAGGGGGGTTGCAGAGATCGAGTTCTAGTACGAGATTGACAAGTAGAGTGAGAGAGATAGAGTGAGAAAGAGAAGGAGAAAAAGAAAGAGGGAGGGAGGGAGACAGACAGACAGATAGACAGAGACAAAGAGCAACATGGAGACATCGAGAACGAAGAACAAGAAATAATAATAATAATAATAATAATAAAGAAATACCCCCCAAATAAAACAAAAGATAGGTAAATAAAGAAAAGAAAGAAAACGCCAAATAACTTAAAAACCAGCGTCCCCTTTTCTCCCCCTCCCCCCCAGGGTCTGCCGTACCTGCGCGCGGTGGTGCAAGAGGCGATGCGTCTTCGTCCTTCTGCTGGGGGGCGCACCAGGTTCATCCACGAAGACGGGGTGTTCAGCGGCTTCCACGTGCCTGCCGGGGTGAGTCGGGGGCGCCTGGGTGCGTGTGTGTGAGGGCGTGAGGGCGTGAGTACTTGAGGGCCGTGCATACGCACATACGCGTGGATGTGTGGATGTAAACGTGTCTCGCTTACAATCGTTTTCACTACACGTACACGCTAATATGCTGAGTGATGCTCATACACTCACTACACCCACTCATTCACTCTGTCTTTCTAATTTTTTCTATCTATCTATCGAACACGCACACGCACGCCCGCACGCACACGTACGCCTGCACACGCACACGTACGCCCGCACACGCACACGTACGCCCGCACGCACACGCACACTCACACGCAGACACACACACACATACACTCTCTCTCTCTATATATATATGTATATATATATTTTTATTATTATTATTATTATTATTATTATTATTAATCTTCTCTTATTCCCGTCTAAGACTTTTGTTTTTCGTCTACTTCCAATTCCTTCTCGTCTTTATCCTTTCTTCATCGTCTTCTCCTCCTCCCACCCCAGACCTGCGTGAGTTCCCCGCCCGTGATCGCCTGCCATGACCCGGCGGTGTTTCCTCAGCCGCACCAGTTCCGCCCCGACAGGTGGCTCTCTCGGACCAGAGCCCAGCCCACGGGAGGAGGGTCGACTACGCCCACGCCCAAGGTAGGAGGGTCGACCACGGCCACGGGGATAGGATCCACCACGCCCACGGGAGGAGGTTCGACTACGCCCACGGGGATAGGGTCGACCACTCCCACGGGAATAGGATCGACCACGCCCACGGGGATAGGATCGACCACGCCCACAGAGGAGACGAGGATCCACCCGTACACCATCGTGCCCTTTGGCCACGGGGCGCGGATGTGCCCGGGGCGGAGGGTGGCCGAGCAGGAGATCTACCTCGCCCTCATCCAGGTCAGTGGGAAGCCGCGCGTTCTGAGGAGGTTTTTTATTTTTATTTCTGTGTTTGTGGGTGTGTGGGTTTGTTTGTGATTGTTTGTGTGGGTTTGTTTACTTGTCTGTGATTGTGTGTGTGTGGATGTGTGTGTGCGTGCGTGTGTGTGTGTATGTGTGTGTGTGTGTATGTGTGTGTGTGTGGGTGTGTGTGTGTGTGTGTGTGTGTGTGTGTGTGTGTGTGTGTGTGTGTGTGTGTGTGTGTGTGTGTGTGTGTGTGTGTTTTGTGTGTGTGTGTGTGTGTGTGTGTGTGTGTGTTTGCGTGTGTTTGTATGTATGCATTCATTTATTTATGAACAAACACAGGCACCTAATCAGGAACGTGTAAAGTAAAACGAAATATCTCCACAAAGTGAGCGGAATAAGAACGTATCTCTCGTGTTCGAAACGTTACGTCCTCACCTTGTCAGTATTGCGTCAGGATTTCATTGTATCTACAGCACGTACGCATCTTTTGTGTGCACGTTGCTTTGTTTGTGTTTGTGCGTCCGTATGTATGTGTGTATGTTTTAGTGTGTCAGTTCATTACTGTCATTGTGTCTTATTATGTGCATAACAATATTTTAATGAAATATGTCATCATTACCGCGAGTTAATTAAGATAAAATAAACAAAAACGGCAACACTGTAAAAAAAAAAAAAAACATCCGATTTCAGCCACGTTTCCCTTCCCGGGTTTAGAGAAAATATAAATTCCAATCTGTCGTATTTTATTCTAACTTCTCCTTCGCAGGTGGTCAAAGCCTTCAGGATGGAGTGTGTAGGATCACCTGAAGGCCCCGGAGAACCCGTAGGACAGGTGCTGAGACTCAACATGATGCCCGACGCCCCGATCGCCATCAAGTTCACGCGCAGGTGATGCCATAGAAAACGGAGTGGAACGTGGAGTGTTGAGTGGCATAGAAAACGGAGAATATCGAGATTCTGATTTTTTTTTACCTTTGTTGTTGTTGTTGTTGTTGTTATTATTATTATTATTATTATTATTATTATTATTATTATTATTATTATTATTATTATTATTATTATTATTATTATTATTATTATTATTATTATTATTATTGCTATTATTATTATTATTGCTATTTGTATTATTATTATTATTATTATTATTATTATTATTATTATTATTAATGATATCATTAATATTATTATCAATAGTTATTAAAATAATAATGATAAAACTGATTATAATCATTATTATTGTTGTTAATGTCGTTAATGTTATTGTTATTATTTGTTATTATTATTATTATCATTATTATTATTATTATTATTATTATTATTATTATTATTATTATTATTATTATTATTATTGTGCGTGTTGCCTTATGTATGAAGTGATGGAGAATAAAGATATATATATGTATGCGTGTTTTTGTTTTGCCTTTTGATTAGGCGATGATTCGTAAACACTGTATCTATTTGTAAGCGTTTCGTCCTTATTATTTTGTCAGTGTTTATTCTATGTTTCTTGATTTAGTGTATTTCTTCACATTTAATCATATATTTATTTAGGATATCCATTCGTCCTCTTACGCTATAAACGTATAAAAAATCAAAATCGTTATACCAGTCATATGTGAGAAAAAAAAATCTTGATGTCAAAGTAAAGGTCGATAATATAAGATAATCTATTTGAAAAAATAACACAATTTGAATCAGTAGGACAATCATTAATATTGAAAGCTAACCCATGTATACAGAATCTTATTTACTCATTTTAACTAATGTGTTAGATATCATAGGATAATACAGCTGATTATGTATATTTATAAAATTACACATAAGGAACTCCTATGTAAAATTAGCGTCGATTTTTTTTTACTTTACCATTCACATATCCCCATTATTCTTTTGTTTATTTCATATATAAATAATGAATAAGTAAATGAATGAAAAATGAATAGCTTAAGTGAAGTAGATGTAAAGTTATATCTTGCTTATTCATTCTCTTCAACTTTTCCATTTTTTTTTCACTAGGCACGTATCCCCTCAGGCCAGGAATGGTGAAACTGATGCTAGTAATAGGGATTATGATGATAATAATGGTAGTATGATGATAAAGATAACTATGATGAGAATGAGTAATATGATGATGTTAATGATAATAGTAATATGATGATAATGGTAACGGTGATGACAATAATGATGTTAGTACTGTGATGATGATAATGAAAAGAGTAATATGATGATGATAGTAATGATAGTACTATGATGATATAACGATAGTGATATAATGATAATGCTTATAGTGGTATGATGTAATGATAGTAATTCGATGATAATAACAATTCTCTCTCTGTCTGTCTGTCTGTCTCTCTCTCTCTCTCTCTCTCTCTCTCTCTCTCTCTCTCTCTCTCTCTCTCTCTCTCTCTCTCTCTCTCTCTCTTTCTCTCTCTATCCATCCCTCTCTCTCTCTCTTTCTCAGTGAGTTTGTATGTCTATAAACGTGCGTCTATGCGCAAGTATATATACTGTGTCTGTTTGTGTGTTTGTTTGTGTGTGTGGATGCGTGTGTGTATGTGAATTATTGTTATATATATATGTATATATATATATATATATATATATATATATATATATATATATATACATATATATACATATACATACATACACACACATATGTATATGTGTGTGTGTGTGTGTGTGTGTGTGTGTGTATGTGTGTGCGTGTCTGTGACGAGAGAAAAGCAACATGAGTACATGGCTGGCAATCCATGCTAATGAAACGCAACAATCAACATTTCCCATGAAACAAATCAGTCATTTCAACCATCGCAGAACCCTCACATCACAGAACATTCCAGCATAACCCTCATCTTCACGAGAGGCTTCCTATGTGGCCATGTTGCGGGACGGAAGACCTTTTAAGGCCACCGAAATGTCAGACTCAATTGCTCAGACTCGTGTTGTTAAAAGATTGATCACACGAACCTTATGGAGAACTAGAGTATTGCTTCAGTTTTTTTTTTTTATGAATTCATGGTTATTTGAGATGAACTAAAGTATTGCTTCATTTTTTTTTAATGAATTCATGTTTATTTATTTTAGATGAACTAAAGTATTGCTTCAGTATTTTTTTTTATGAATTCATGTTTATTTGAGATGAGCTAGAGTATTGCTTGTTTTTTTTTATGAATTCATGTTTATTTATTTTAGATGAACTAAAGTATTGCTTCAGTTTTTTTTTTTCTTTTAATGAATTCATGTTTATTTGAGATGAACTAAAGTATTGCTTCAGTTTTTTTTTCTTTTCTTTTTTTAATGAATTCATGTTTGTTTGAGATGAACTACAGTATTGCTTCAGTTTTTTTTATGAATTCATGTTTATTTGAGATGAACTAAAGTATTACTTGTTTTTTTTATGAATTCATGTTTATTTGAGATGAACTAAAGTATTACTTGTTTTTTTTTTGTGAATTCATGTTTATTTGAGATGAACTAAAGTATTGCTTCAGTTTTTTATGAATTCATGTTTATTTGAGATGAACTAAAGTATTACTTGTTTTTTTTTGTGAATTCATGTTTATTTGAGATGAACTAAAGTATTGCTTCAGTTTTTTATGAATTCATGTTTATTTGAAATGAACTAAAGTATTGCTTTTTTTTTTTTTTTTTTTTTTTTTTAATGAATTCATGTTTATTTGAGATGAACTGTATTGCTTCATCTTTTTTTTTTAATGAATTCATGTTTATATATTCATTTATTTTACGGCTAAAGTCTCGTTAAGGGTGTTGGAGGTATTCACTTGTCAATCATTCTCGTCCATGTGGGAGATAGAGAGAAACTGCGGGATACTTGTTCGATTTGAGGTCAAGGAGACGTACGCAGAGAAGAATTTTTTTATTTGGAAGAAAAATCGTTTATTTAGAGTAGGCAGATCACTCTCGTCCGCCCCCTCTTTGAATCTTTTTTTGTGGTGTGTGTATGTGTGTGTGTGTATATCTATCTATCTATCTATGATGTGCGTGTGTGTGTGCGTGTGTGTATGCTTTTTTTTGTGTGTGTATGTCTGCGTGTGTGTGTGTTTGTGTGTGTGAGTGTGTGAGTGTGAGTGTGAGTGTGAGTGTGAGTGTGTGTGTGTGTGTGTGTGTGTGTATGTGTGTGAACGTATTTGTGTTTGTGTGTGTATGCGTGCGTGTGTGTGTGTGTGTGTGTGTATGCGTGCGTGCGTGTGTGTGTGTGTATGTATGCGTGCGTGTGTGCATGTGTGTGTGTGTGAGTGTGTGTGTGTGCGTGCGTGTGTGCGTGTGTACATGTGTGTGTGTGCGTGCGTGTGTGTATGTGTGTGTGCGTGTTTGCGTGCGTGTGTGTGGTTATGTGTGTGTATGTATGCATGAAACCATATGAATAAGACTGAATATCTCAACAGAGCCAGAAATGCGCCTGACGTGTTCCGACCAAAACCTTCATCACAAATGCATGATGTACGTGTATGAAGACGCACTCGAAACACGTCAAATACGCCTCTTGCTCTGCGGAGATTGCGCTTTCTTTCATGTTCTTTTTTTTCTACATATGCCGCAATGAACACTGCTCAAATGTTTATATGCACACGCAAACACACACAGACACACACAGACACACACACACACACACACACACATACACACACACACACACACACACACACACACACACATATATATATATATATATATATATATATATATATATACATATACATATATATATGCATACATATAAATATATATATATATATATATATATATATATACATATATATATATATATATATATATATATATATATATATATATATATATATATATATATATATATATAGATATATATATAGTTATAAATATATATATATATATATATATATACATATATATATATATGTTTATATATATATATATATATATATATATATATATATATATATATATATATATATAGAGAGAGAGAGAGAGAGAGAGAGAGAGAGAGAGAGAGGTATATATAGGTATATATATAGGTATATATATATATATATATATATATATATATATATATATTTTTTTTTTTTTTTTTTTTTTTTTTTTTTTTCTTATATACGTGTGTATGTGTGTATGTAAATACGCGTGTTGATGCTGATTATTTGCATCCATGTTTGAAATGCAACACTCGTCATGTAACGTGTTCAGTTACATGGTAATTTGGGAAAAAAAACTTTGGAGCGGAAATCCTCCAGATAAGCGGCGCGGCTCCGGCGGCCACCTGCCTCCAGATAGTGTACGTTCGAGTTGCAGAGGAAACGCTGTCCAGTCTAGCTTTCCGTGGCCTCGAGACTGCAATGTGTCTCGTGCGTGCGAGGAGTGGCGACTGTGGAACGTTCGTAAAGAGATTGTATATCTACACCGGCCATAACAACAGGTTCATTGGCCATTTTTACGAGAGAGAGTGAGAACGGGGGTATTTCTGCAACATATGCCGGGAAAGCTGTGTTGTTGTTTTATATGTATGTTAATACAGCTGATTTATTCTAGAATGATGGACGTGCAGAACAGGGAGTCGCCGACGTAGAGTAGAGTGTGTGTGAATAACGAATATGAGCAAGCTGACTCGGTGAGACTAATGCTTCACTGTTCTTCAAAGGACTTGGCGGATACAATACGTTCTGGATAACACTGTGATCTGTTATTTTGTCACAGAAAGACTATTCATCACGTACTGAAAGAAATGGATGAAAAATAGGACGATTTCTTTATACTGACGTGTAAGTGTTTATAGTATGTGTGTTATATGTTTTTGGTGGATGTATACAAAAACAATCAAGAAATCACATGAGAATATGTACAGCCTGTATCACTTTTCGTGGAATTGTTTTGATAATAATTTAGGATCATAAACTTCTGATTAATGAAAACATTAGTCATTCATATTCTTTGTGCCTCTTGTTTATCACTTACAAGAAGTACAAACAATGCAGTTACTAAATGGTTGCAAAGGAGGACATTCATCAAAAAACTAAAGTCAAATGTAATATTGCTTTTTGTTTGTTATTTCTGCTTTCCCAATCTTCTGGCACATGCTGCTAGAAAGGCAATTCAGCGTCATACGAAACCATCTCAGAAGGAAATTCAAAGTCCCAACCCAGACGCTTTTATTAATATTGACAGTGTGCAAGAGGCATGTCAATTTTAGATAGATTCGAAAAAGAAAATCTGAAAGCAAAACAAACAGGCAAACAGAATGAAAGGCACTTCCGTAGCAAAAGGGCATATATAACTTTTATATTCATATTAATCTCAACTGAATTATGATTATTCATTTCTTAGGATATCGTTGCTGAATGGAAATCACAAGTTAATTAAAATGACGTGAATAAACACCACTTTTCTCTTCCCAGACCGAGCTCTGCGAGAACACGTACCTGAGCGCCGGCACAGGATGAGGGTATAAGGTCAGAGGTTCAAGTCAGCGGCTTCGTGGGGAGCCCGGAGTCAGCCAGGGTCAGCTTTCGTCAGCGGGATGACGGTGTCGAGTCCGGCCGAGAACCAGAGCGCCCCCGCGCCGCCCGGATGGGCCTTCGACGTGTCCCGGTCGGGCGGAGGCTTCGTGCTGGCCGACCTGGAGATCGAGATGCCGGTGTGGGAGTTCGTCCTCTCGGTGGTCCTCCTCAGCACCATCACCGTCTTCACCATCGTCGGCAACGCCCTCGTCATCCTGTCCGTGTTCTCGTACCGGCCGCTGCGCATCGTACAGAACTTCTTCATCGCGTCGCTGGCCGTGGCCGACCTGACGGTGGCCGTGTTCGTGCTGCCTCTCGGCGCCGCCTACACCATCCTCGGCAAGTGGATCTTCGGCCTCCACCTCTGCAGGTTCTGGCTCACCATCGACATCCTGTGCTGCACGGCCTCCATCCTCAACCTGTGCGCCATCGCGCTCGACCGCTACTGGGCAATCAGCGACGCCATTAACTACGCGCAGAAGCGCACCCGCAGGCGCGTGCTGGTCATGATCGGCCTCGTGTGGGCCATCAGCGTGGTCATCTGCCTGCCGCCGTTGTTCGGCTGGAACGACTGGGCCGAGCTCTTCTCGCGCGACACGCCCTGCGCGCCCACCAAGCAGAAGGGCTACGTCGTCTTCTCCTCCGTCGGCTCCTTCTACTGCCCGCTCCTCATCATGGCCGTCCTCAACGTCAAGATCTTCCGCTCCATCCGCAGCAGGCTCCGGAAGCGCGCCTCGAGGCACAGCCAAGTGCTCGACCTCGGCAACATCCGGTTCTCGCGGATCGACCATCTCTCGACGTACACGGTGCCCACGCCGACCCGCCCCGCCTCCAACGGGACGCACGCGGGCCGCCCGGACGACGACGCGCTGCAGAACGGCGGCGCCAAGAGGAACGACCTCACGCTCCCCGACGACGACAACGGGATCCAGCAGGTGATCCGGAGGACGCGGAAGATCTCCCTGTCGAAGGAGCGCCGCGCCGCCCGCACGCTGGGCATCATCATGGGCGCCTTCGTGGTGTGCTGGCTGCCCTTCTTCCTCATGTACGTGATCCTGCCCTTCTGCCGGACGTGCGCGCCCCCGAGCCCCAGGCTCATCAACTTCATCATCTGGCTCGGCTACATCAACTCCGCCCTCAACCCCGTCATCTACACCTTCTTCAACCAGGACTTCTCGAAGGCCATCGCCAAGATCCTGAGGCGACCCGGGAAGTGAACGGCCGAACGAGGGAACGGCCGAACGGGGGAATGGGTGAACGGCCGAACGAGGGAACGGCCGAACGGGGGAATGGGTGAACGGCCGAACGAGGGAACGGCCGAACGGGGGAATGGGTGAACGGCCGAACTTTGAAACGTGTCAACGGACGAACGGTTGGACTTTTGAACGTGTCAGCGGGTGAATGAACGATCAATTGAATCTAACGGGTGTTTCGATCATCCAAAGCCTGTGATTATCAGAGATTATCAGAAGCCTGTGTCGGGTAATTCACAAGACCAGAAATGAGTGATTAACCGGACTGACGAAGGAACTGAGACTCCGGGAGAAATAATTGATTATATTTTGACATTGTGATTAAGGTGATTCTGCTGTGGCGCGTGAGATGGACTTTTTTTTCGTTCTGATGATAAATAAATATTAAGATATAAAATAGTGTATTTTTATAGATATCCGAAAACAAACATAGACATACGAGGAGAGATAGATAAGCAGATAGATAGATGGAGACTCGTAAGTTGATAGCTAAGTGAAGAGATAGATGGAGACTAATAGATAAACACATAGATAGCTGGAGACAAACAGATATTGTAGATATACAGGAAGAGACAGACAGACAGAGATTGACTGATAAACAGACAGAGATAGATGGATAGATAAATGATGATGATAATAATGATAATAATAATTGCATTGATAATGATAATTATAACACTAATAATAATAACCGTGATAAAGATTGTAATGATAACAATACAAATGAAAATAAGAAAATACAAATGATTATCATAATAACAATAAAGATGTGATAGTGATAATAATGATGTTAATGATAATGATGATGATGAATATAGTTATAATGATAATAATGATAATAGTAATGAAAATGATAATAATAATGATAATAATAATAATGATATTGATAATACAAATAACAGTGATGATAACGATGGTGAGAAAGATGGTGATGATGATACTAATACAAAAATAACAATACTGATAACAATGATAATCATCCTCACAATGATAGTGACACCAACAACATATTTCCACATAAAATAAAATAGAAAGAAAGTAAGAAAGAAGAACACAAAATACAAGAAAAAAAATATCGTACCATTTCCTACCTACCTAAACAACCCTGTTTTCGTGAAGCGCCAATTAACTATTACGAATGGTTGGTGGTTTATGGCCGTGCGACACCTACCATCTTGAGTAAGTCTTGTGGTTCGAAGACGTTACATATCTTGGAAAAGGGATGTCTTTTTTTCCGTCTCAAGAACTTTTAGAAGAGCGTTGGTTGTAAGGAAACCGTAATAAAAAGAAGAAAAAAACGTTTGGTAGTATGGAAACCGCAATAAAAAGAAAAAATAAAGCTATTAGTAGTATGGAAACCGTAATAATAATAATAATAATAATAATAATAATAATAATAATAATAATAATAATAAACGGCTGGTAATATGGAAACCGTAATAAAAAGAAAAAAATGTAAAATGGTTGGTAGTATGGAAACCGTAATAAAAAACTATGTAAACTATAAATTTGAGCTTATGTATAATGGTTAGATAAAAAAATGATTAATATGATATATCTTTTTTCATTTGAATGCTACGAAAGAAGAAGAAAAAAGTCAGAAATATAGGGTACTCTGTAATCTGAAAAAAACACGAAAAGAATAGATTTGAAATAATCTATAAGAATAATATGAAAAATAATAAATCCCCCTTTCATTTAAAATGCTACGGAAGTTAAAAAATAAACAAATAAATAGAAACAGATAGATAAAAAATAAAAATTGTATAAGGGTAAGATAAAAATGATTAAAAAAACATCCCTTTTTCATTTAAAATGCTACGGAGAAAGAAAGTCGTTAGTAGCGTGGGGAACTCTGTAATGTAAACAAATGAAAAATGTAAATCTGAACTTTCGTATAAGGGTAGGATCGACAATGAATTATAAGACAGTCCGGTATTATTTGAAATGCAACGAAAAGGAAAACAAGAGTCGTTTGTTGTACCGGGAGTTCTGAAATAAAAAAGGAAATTTGAAATCACATATAAGGATAACATAAAGCATAATGACAAGAAATGCCAGATTTTTTATTTTAGAATATCAGGCAAACAAAAGCAATAAAATCGTTAGTATCATGAAAATACAAATATGAACTTACAATGGTAAAAAAAAAAAGATTTCTTTCAAAATGCTAGAAAAACAAGAAACAAAAAAATGTCACAGAACAATTACAAATGTCACAAAACCGCAAACATCCCACAGAAAAAAAACTATGAACAATAACAACAATAACAGTAATGCAAATTGCAACAATCAACCAGCCATCAATCAGTCAAATCAGAGAATCACTCGACAGGCAACACCGCAAGTCGACGTCGAAACCGTGAGCGTGTTGCAGAATCCAGCCTCCCATCGATAGGTTGCAAGGAACTGGATCTGCATTGCTTTCAACATCTGCAGAAGTTTCCTTGGAGTGAGAGGAAATTCAGATGCGAGAGGATATGTTTGCTGAGCGCCGAGTGCAGTGTCTTTTTTTTTTTAATTTAAGATAAACATCCTACTTTTTGAAGGCGTGAAATGTACCCAGCTGTTGCAATCTATCTGTAGTTATTTTATCACTTTGTTGTTATAGCCGCACGCTGTGTCCGAATCCGGAGTCACACACACACACACACACACACACACACACACGCACACACACACACACACACACACACACACACACACTGTAAGAGCCCAAATGTTGGGTCCTACAAGAATTTGGTAGATGGCGAGCAAGGGGTTTAAGGTAGACAACCAAGATGTCTTGACTCCTTTACTGAATAAGGTGCTGGAGTGCGGCAGCTCCTCGGAGTAGCTCCTTAGCTTCCCGCACGGAGTCTGCCTGATCTCCTATACACTGG
>NC_091575.1:24676327-24681327 GCF_042767895.1 Penaeus vannamei
GCGCGTTTGTAATATCGAGGGAGCTGCATCCGGTCTATCCAATGGCACGAAATAACTTTGACGAATAAATTAAGGCGTGCCCAAATTACACGTGAAAGTGGGGTTAATTTTGGCCACAGTTTTGAGGATTTACGCAACACCCTCGCATTAAATGACCTCTACAAGGGTCTATTTCATGGGTCTATTTCATGGGTCTATTTCATGGGTCTATTTTGAAAAGGTTTTTTGACCACACAGCAATCTGCAGATGAGGATAGAACGGGGTGACTAGTATAGATGTCAGGAAATTTCTTTAGTAAGGCGCTATTTTTAGTAATTCTCTCGATATATTTAACTGTATAATCCAGCAAAACATAATAATTATGATAAGTGACAATGATAGTAATAATGATAATATTAATAATAATGAGCTTCGATAATGAGGGTAACAGTAACAAAAACATGATAGTAATAAGGATAATGACAATGATGAAACTAATAAGGATTTTAACAATAGAAAGATAATAGCAATTAAAATAATATTGATAATGATAACAAAAGTAACGATAAACATGGCAGTAATGATAATGATAAGGTTGCTAATAATTATAATGATAATAATGATAATAATACTGATAAAAATAACAATAATGATAATAATCAGGATGACAATGATGATAATAATGATGATAGTAATAGTGATAATAGCAGTGGTAAAACAAATTATAACAAAAATGACAATAAAAAAGTAATAACTGTGATGATAGCTATACTAATTTGATATACGATATCAACCAAAAGCAAAATCAATAAAAGATATGTATATATTTGAGGATTGTCTTTCACATCACTCCATATGCTGTCTTATGGTTGATATGATCCCGCAGAAATGTATTCACGTAACCAATAAACCCTTTCACATAATCATTAACTATATCTATCCTTAGAAATGTTTTTCCCTTGAGCAACCTTTGTCCAATTTGCCTGCAGTGTTAAATAAGATTCAGCGTGGGAGGAGCATCCCCCTTGGCGACGCACCGTGTTGCCGTGTTTAGCCTTCCGTTGGTTAACTGATCCGTGACGGGATGAAGATGCGGTGTTAATATTACTTGACGAGATTCAGTTTCTGGGTCACTTCCGTCATCCCTTGACACATGGAATGAAGGATATAAGCAGATTTTATACATACATATATAGACATACATGCGTATATATATATATATATATATATATATATATATATATATATATATATATATATATATATATATTTATATATATATATATACGTATATATATATATATACATATATATATATATGTATATATATATACATATATATATATATATATATATATATATA
Source organism: Penaeus vannamei (assembly GCF_042767895.1). Lineage (NCBI taxonomy): Eukaryota > Metazoa > Arthropoda > Malacostraca > Decapoda > Penaeidae > Penaeus > Penaeus vannamei. Next base: position 24,677,671 of record NC_091575.1, read on the forward strand.
TATATATATATATATATATATATATATATATATATATATATATATCATGTATATATATATATATATATATATATATATATATATATATATATATATATGTATATATACAATGAAGAAGATTCCCAGTGTTAATATGAATATTGACTGTAGTGGACTGGAAGAGTAAACGGTTGGATCCAGAAAAGGCTGTCGAAAAAAAACAAGTACTTTTTCATAATGTTTACTCCAATAACATTCATAAATACAGACCTTTATTTTTCTTCACAAACGAGAGAAAACCACAACGCACAGAGTGTAACGCGCTTGGTGAGAGATGACCATTCCTAATAGGGGCTCAGTTTGGGATGGAGATCTCTCAGGCCACAAGACAAAACAAACAAACAAACAAACACATCTCTTAGGAAGACGTTACATTATGAGAGAACGTAAGATGTGATAGTTAATTTTCATATATTTTCGAAGTGTTTTTTAAATCAGCATGTTTTTGGATGATTTTCAGATCAAATTTTGTAACCTCGTGGCTGCACCTTATCTCCGTCGAGAAGGTAAGGTGTAGACACTATTGGATTTCCTAAAAAAAGAAAATGAAAAGAAAGAAAGAAAGAAAAAACACAATCGTATTCAAAAGTACAGTAAGTTTCTACACACATATAAACAAAGGAAAAACAAAAAACAAAAACCATATGAAGTGAGATATCTGACATTCCTATTTTCATTTACAAGTTCGATTAATCTAATTAATGATATTTACCGACACATTCTAGGCGAAGATGAAAAGCTTTTCCCTACCAATGCTGACCTACATGGCAGGCAACATACCAACATGCCTTCACGAGCATGTGTTGAGTATTCTTTACAGCCAAGAACTATATGAACTTTACACATCGATTATTGACATCAAATGTAAAAGAGTTTAATAAAGAAAAGAAAAGAAAAATTGAAATGAACAGGTATGAACAATAAGAACATTTTCGGGTAACTTTGGAAACTGTAGAAGTGTCCAGTTACCAGAACCATCACCACAAAAGTTCAAAAGTTCACTACAGTTAGCACAGTGAAGAAATCACTAGTTTCACACAAAAAATGTGAATACAGAAATCTCTCACATTCTTACCAAATCTATTCTTAAAAGTCACTAATCATCACAAAACACTTGTTATAAAGCTCGAATTGCACAGTGTTTACATATACTTTCCTTCCACGTTGGTCCTCGAGATAATATTCGCTCAGAGTAATAGATATTAGAGTCTTTGGCAAGATAAGGTCAAGGAATTTGAAGATGAAAAACAGGAGAGCGATGATGATGAAAATAATGGTGATTATAATGATAATGATGATGATAATGATGATGGTAATGATAACAATGATAATAGTAATAATAATGATAATAATAATAATGATAATGATAATAGTAACAATGATAGGAATGGTGGTAATGATAATCATAGTAGTACTGATAATGATAATAGTAATAGTAATGGAGATAATAGTACTATTATTAGTAGTAGTAGCAGTAGTAAAAATGAAGTTTTACAGAAAACATAATTGTCGTCTCTTTTCTGTTTAAATGTGGCTGTATAACTGAGCTTTAGTGCATTATGCGCTCCACAAATGCATTTTCACTATTGGTTTCTAAATATTAATTTCATGAGCAATGCTACTTAAGATCTACAGATTAGAAGTGATATGCCATTCTATACTCTTCTTCTTTAAACGTGATCATTCATATTTCTGTATGTTCTGTTGTTGATTATTGCTTAGTGTTCTCAAAGATATAGTTACTTTAAGAAATATTGGTGGTAAAGATGCTCATTCTTTAGGTTGCAGAAAGCGTTGTAGAATCTATAGTTTTATTTCTTTTCTTTGCTGATGATGTTTACTGGATACATGGACAGAACTTTAAATCATCGGCCGTTAATGGCAATTCTCACTGGAAACAAGGATATCTATTTTGCTTTTGAGTTTAAAAACAAAACCACCAAGCTATGCTCTTTTTGTGCAGGAACTCAAAGAACTGGATGAGCGCAAGGTGTTCAGGACGCGGAGGCGCTGGGGCAGCGCAGGATCTTGGCGAAGGCGCGCCGGAAGTCGAGGTTGAAGATGGTGTAGATGACGGGGTTGAGGGACGAGTTGATGTAGCCGAGCCACACGATGAAGTTGATGAGCTTGTCGTTGGGCACCGGGCACGTCGGGCAGAAGGGCAGGATCACGTACATGAGGAAGAAGGGCAGCCAGCACACCACGAACGAGCCCATGATGATGCCCAGCGTGCGGGCGGCGCGGCGCTCCTTCGACAGGGAGATCTTCTGCCGCTCCTCGATGAACTGGTGGATCTGGCTGCCGTCCTTGGCGTCCAGCCGCACCACCACGCCCACGCCCGCCTTCTCGTCGAGCGGCGACGCGTCGTCCTTGGCGTGGCTCGGGTCCGACGTCTCGGCGGGGGGCGCCAGGCCGGGCGTCGACGAGGACGGCCGCCCCGACGCCGCCGCCGCCGCCGCCGCCGCCTTCCGCTTCTTGCGCCGCTTCTTCTGCACCAGCTTCTTCTTGCAGGTGTCGCTGTAGCCGTTGTGGCCGTTCTCGCTGAGCGCCGAGTCCTCCTCGCGCGGCGGCCGCGCCTTGCCGGCGGGCGGGAGCTGGTTGAGGCGCGACGCCTTGGCGCGCTCGCGCAGGCGCCGGCGCGTGGCCGTGAAGATCTTGACGTAGACGAGGGTCATGATGAGCAGCGGGCAGTAGAAGGAGCCGGACGACGAGTAGATGACGAAGCCGCGCTCCTGCGTGAGGATGCAGGGCGTGTCGGAGGTGAACACGTCGGGCCAGTCGTTCCAGCCGAACAGCGGCGGCAGGCAGATGACCACGCTGATGGCCCACACGAGGCCGATCATGGCCAGCACGCGCTTGACGGTGCGCTTCTGCGCGTAGTTGATGGGGTCCGTGATGGCCCAGTAGCGGTCGAGCGCGATGGCGCACAGGTTGAGGATGGAGGCCGTGCAGCACATGATGTCGCACGTGAGCCACATCTGGCACAGGTGGATGCCGAACACCCACTTGCCGATGATGCTGTAGGCCACGTTGAAGGGCAGCACGAACACGGCCACCGTCAGGTCGGCCACGGCCAGCGACACGATGAAGAAGTTCTGCACGATGCGCAGCGGCCGGTACGTGAACACGGACAGGATCACCAGCACGTTGCCCACGATGGTGAACACGATGATCACGCTCAGCGACGCCACCGTCACCACCACCTCCCACACGGGCATCGCCAGCGCGAGGTCGTCGGGCGCGCCGGAGAGGGCCACCTCCTCCTCCAGGCCCGAGATGTTGAGGTCGTACTCGATGAGCCGAGGGAGGGTCTCGTTCTCGCCGAGTCTGAGTATCGCCATCTTGAGGGACGCGGCTAGGCTGGCTGAGAAGGCCCAAGATAGACACAGGTCAAGGTCTATTGCATGGTGTTGCAAAGCCTGTTGCACTCCATTGCTCGCTCCAAGAACTGTGGCATCATCCTTCCTGCAACAGAAAAGCTCATCAGAAATGCGTCTTTCGCGTTGTATGATCATAAATGTATCAGCTAAAGGACGTGTTCTGAAATCAAGCCTTTGTCTTCACCCACACACACTGTATATATATATGCATTTAACCATTATATACTGTAAGACATTT
>NC_091575.1:24696351-24698851 GCF_042767895.1 Penaeus vannamei
TTCCTCTCCTCTCCTCAAGGGGCGTGCCTCTTGAACCATACGGCCTTTCATTGTCGAGCGGGTTATCGGAGACCGGAAGACGATAATTTTCGCTAATCTCTCTTTCTCTTCCGGCACACTCCTCACTGTCCCCTTGAGGTCCTTAGCCGTCAGGAGTTTCGCAACCTCTCCATTCTGTACCGTAAGATACGGCCTGTTGGGATCCTTCTTCAGTCGCAACTCGTAAGTGCGGAGTTCTGGGCCCTGGTTCGCGGTCGGACTCGTTTCCTCAAGTCAAAGCAGGACCGAACAAACAGCTGCCTTTCCCTGTCATTCTCCCCGGCAGCGTTCTGGGTCACGCCCGCACCTGCCTCACTCGCTTCATCTTCATTATCCTCAACATCTTCAGTCTTCTTTCTCCTTCCTTCGCCGCTCACCGTCGCTTTCACAGTCTCTGCTGTTGTTGTCATCCCGGCAGCTCATTCTTTTGTTGCTTTCGATTTTTTCATCTTCATCCCTCGCTGTACATTCGCCACACAAAGCCCGTCCTGGTCTGGCGGAAAGCTGAGACGACGAGACGGCAACACTCGCTCCAGACGTGACACTCAGGGAGGAAGCTCACACGCCCTGAGACCTACGTGGAAGGGCACTGGCACCCGCAGGAGCTCCCAACATTCCTTCGTCGGGGTATAGATGCCACACCTTCATAGAATGTCTTTATGATTTGGGCTTCACTATTTGCACGAAGTAGTAATAGTGTGCAAAGTCACTGTAGGGATTGAAGCGACTTACTAACACCACTGTTACTAACTGCTAATGGACAAAAGGGGGATGGTTAACAGATTCACAAATTACTTGAGAGCTGTGAGTGTTACACCTCGAATGAGAGAGTATGGGAAAGAGTGAGGGAAATGTACATGCATATACATTTATATATAGGTATATATATACATATATATAGAGAGAGAAAGAGAAAGAGGAGAAGGAAAGGACAGAAAGAGAAAGAGAAAAAAAAGAAAATGAGAAAGAGAGAGAGGACAAACCGTGAGGAACCTAAAGAAACCAAGAGACCAAGAGAGAAAAAAAAGAAAAACGAGGAGAACAAACCAACACATCAACAGACAGAAAAATAAACAAATACACAAAGAGAAGTAGATCAAGAAAAAATACACCAAAAGCAACAACTTGAGGGAAATGTAGTTATTTCGAGACATCCTCATGAAATCTCCCTACCTCCCTCTCTTCAGACTCAACATGAGGCTTTGCAGGCGCTGACTCACACCCGAAAGACGGTTCAGCAAATGCATTAAGGGAAGGCCAGAAAATGCTGACGTAGGAAAGCCTGTCTCAGACATATTTTGGAAACGTACGCAAAAAAAAAGTAAAAAAAAGAGAGGGAGAAAAAAAAAAAAAAAAAACAGAAAAAAAGGTAGCAATGACAGTAGCAGCTGAAATAAGGCCTATATTTTCGTAGCAGCTGAGAGAACACGCATCTAGAATATCTTGCGAGACATTTTCTGTTTATATATATATATATATATATATATATATATATATATATATATATATATATATATATTTTTTATATCTGAAATATGTATGGTTTGGTTGGCATTCTAACTAGCCATGTTAGTGTCTTTCATCTTTCAGCTCCCTCGCCCCCCCCCCCCGGCTCTTTGTTCTTTCTGTGTCATTTTTATTTCTTTTTTTGTTATTATTTTTTTGTAACCTCTCATAATTCCCATTTCTCTCTCTCTTTCTCTCTTTCTTTCGTTTTACCTCAAGACCTTCTCTTTCCTTTTACATCATGAAACCGTAAATCCACGAGTCACACACACTTATGAATACACAAACACTCTTAAAAAACACACACACACACACTTATAAACACAAATGCACATTTATAGACACAAACACTTATAAACACAAACACATATACACACATACACTTAAATGCACAAACACTTAGACACACAAACGCACACTTATAAACACACAAACACACATAAACGCACAAGGACGCACTTAAAAACACAAAAACACTCATAAACACAAACACTTAGAAACACCTTATAAACACAAATACACATAAACACACAAACATATTTTTAAACACACAAACATACTTTTAAACACAAACACGCATAAATTGCACAAACACACACTTATAAGCACACTTAGAAACACACAAGCACGCACTTAAAAACACAAAAACACTCATAAACACACACCAGCAACCCGCAACCTTAACTATGCTGAAAAAAAAAAGAAAGAAAGAAAAAAAAACACGTCCTCCCATCCTCCATAAAAAAGAAGAAGAAAAAAAAAAAAAAATCCACGCATAAGATGACGTAAGCAAAGCGACGTGTTTCAGCCCCCCCTCCCTCCCCCCTATCATGCACGCAGCAACAAGCACCTTAGTGAGATGAGGTGAAATGCCTTAGCGACTCCTTGGGCGTAAGAACGTCATGTCATATTGTTGATGAGAAAAGATTTTTTTTTTTTTTTTTTTGACTGGGTT
>NC_091575.1:24708851-24711351 GCF_042767895.1 Penaeus vannamei
GAGGTGGAGGTGGAGGTGGAGGTGGAGGTGGAGGTGGATGAGGTGGAGGTGGATGAGGTGGAGGGGGAGGTGGATGAGGTGGAGGTGGAGGTGGATGAGGTGGAGGTGGAAGTGGATGAGGTGGAGGTGGAGGTGGATGAGGTGGAGGTGGATGAGGTGGAGGTGGAGGTGGTGGAGGTGGGGTTGGAGGTGGTGGAGGTGGAGGTGGATGAGGTGGAAGTGGTGGAGGTGGATGAGGTGGAGGTGGATGAGGTGGAGGTGGAAGTGGATGAGGTGGAGGTGGATGAGGTGGAGGTGGAGGTGGATGAGTTGGAGGTGGATGAGGTGGAGGTGGAGGTGGATGAGGTGGAGGTGGATGAGGTGGAGGTGGATGAGGTGGAGGTGGAGGTGGATGAGGTGGAGGTGGAGGTGGATGAGGTGGAGGTGGATGAGGTGGAGGTGGATGAGGTGGAGGTGGAGGTGGATGAGGTGGAGGTGGATGAGGTGGAGGTGGAGGTGGATGAGGTGGAGGTGGAGGAGGTGGAGGTGGATGAGGTGGAGGTGGATGAGGTGGAGGTGGATGAGGTGGAGGTGGAGGTGGATGAGGTGGAGGTGGAGGTGGATGAGGTGGAGGTGGATGAGTATGAGGTGGATGAGGTGGAGATGGAAGAGGTGGATGAGGATGAAGTGGAGGTAGTTTGAGTGGAGATGGAGGAGAGTAATGAGGAAGGTAATATTTTATAAAGCAAATAAGGAGAAAAAGAAGAGCAAAAGGAAAAGAGTAGAAAGAAGAATAAGACTAAGAATAAAAGAAAACCAAGGAATAGAAAGAGAAGAAAGACAACAAAAATAATCATAAGAAGATGGAAAAACAACAGAAAACCACGAAAACGAAGAAGAAGAAGAAAGAGAAAACAAAGAAAACAAGAAAGAGAAAAAAAGACCAATAAAAACCAAAAAAACCGGACAAGAGAAAAAAAAGACCAATAAAAAACCAAAAAAAAAACCGCACAAGAGAAACGAAGAAAAGAAGAAGAACGAGGAGGAGAAAGAGGAAGAGAAAGAAGCCCCATTAATCTTAGTAATCCTCATCGGTGCAAGTGGAATGTCTCGCAAGATTGCCTCTGTCCCGGCGGCTCGGAGGCGGGAGAGAAGGAAGGGTCTGAGGAACCGGTCTTGGTTCGTGCCGATTCAGGACCATTTCGGCTCGGGTCGCGGCTACAGGCAGGCGGGCGGACGCTTAAGGACCTATCACACTAGCACTTTTTCCGTCAATTTTGTAACAAGTTTTATTTAAGATAAATACAAATATTCTTGTATGTAGCTCTTGTATATATGCTTGAAATTTTATTTAACATAAATACAAATATTCTCGAATCTAGGTCTTGTATATATGCTTGAAATTTTATTTAACATAAATACAAATATTCTCGAATGTAGGTCTTGTATATATGCTTGAAATTTTATTTAACATAAATACAAATATTCTCGAATGTAGGTCTTGTATATAGGCTTGGAATTTTATTTAACATAAATACAAATATTCTCGAATGTAGGTCTTGTATATATGCTTGAAATTTTATTTAACATAAATACAAATATTCTCGAATGTAGGTCTTGTATATAGGCTTGGAATTTTATTTAACATAAATACAAATATTCTCGAATGTAGGTCTTGTATATATGCTTGAAATTTTATTTAACATAAATACAAATATTCTCGAATGTAGGTCTTGTATATAGGCTTGAAATTTTATTTAACATAAATACAAATATTCTCGAATGTAGGTCTTGTATATATGCTTGAAATTTTATTTAACATAAATACAAATATTCTCGAATGTAGCTCTTGTATATAGGCTTGAAATTTTATTTAACATAAATACAAATATTCTCGAATGTAGGTCTTGTATATAGGCTTGAAATTTTATTTAACATAAATACAAATATTCTCGAATGTAGGTCTTGTATATAGGCTTGAAATTTTATTTAACATAAATACAAATATTCTCGAATGTAGGTCTTGTATATAGGCTTGAAATTTTATTTAACATAAATACAAATATTCTCGAATGTAGGTCTTGTATATAGGCTTGAAATTTTATTTAACATAAATACAAATATTCTCGAATGTAGGTCTTGTATATAGGCTTGAAATTTTATTTAACATAAATACAAATATTCTCGAATGTAGGTCTTGTATATAGGCTTGAAATTTTATTTAACATAAATACAAATATTCTCGAATATAGCTCTTGTATATAGGCTTGGATGAAAAAAGTTGACGGAAAGGTTTTCAGACGGAAACGATCATTATCGTCTGACTAGAAAATAGAGAATTCGCTCAAAAATTGACAAAATTTCAGAAAATTATTAAAAAAAATTGACGGACAAAAGTGCTAGTGTGACAGCGCCTTTACACACGCGTGTATATATTGTTTGTGTATGTGTGTTTGTTTGTTTGTGTGTTTGTATGTGTATGTGTTTGTTTGTTTGTTTGTATGTGTGTGTGTGTGTGCGT
>NC_091575.1:24721351-24723851 GCF_042767895.1 Penaeus vannamei
AATGATAATGATGATAATGTTAATGATGTAATAATAATAATGATAATAAGGATAATAATAGTGAGAATGAGAATGATAATAATAATTACAGTAATTATAATAACAATAATGATAATGATAATAGTAATGATACTAACTATAATAATGATAATAACGATAATAATAATAATAATGATGATGGTGATGACGATGATAATAATAATAATAATAATGATGATGATGATGGTGATAATAGTAATCATGATAATGATAATAATGATAACAATACTACTACTAATAAAAGTAATGATAATAATAACAATGATAGTTATTGAAGTAGTAGGAGCTGTAATAATGATAACAACAACAACAATAATAATAATAATAATAACAAACAATACTAATGATAATGATAATGTTAACAACAGCAACAACAACAAAACATCAACAACAACAATGATAATGATTAAGTTAATAATAAAACTAATGATAATTATGAAAATGATGAGAATAGATATGATAATAATGATGATAATAATGATATCGATTACAATGATAATAACAATAATAATGATAATAATGAGGATAATGATAGTAATGATAATGATAATAATGAAAATGATGATTGATAATAATGATAATGATAATAATGATAACGATAATAATGATAACGATAAAAATTATCACAATAACAAAGACAGAATTAATGAAAATGACAATAACAATAACACATGTGACGTAACAGCGGTCACGACTTTATCATCAATAATTGATAAAAAAATGATTTATAAGTCTGAAAGACATGAATAAATAAAGAAAGAAATGGGCCCACTTCTCACAGAACATCTTTTGGTGTCGTCAAAAAGCACATTGAAAAGAGAAAAAAAAAAAACGAGAAAAAAAGTTAAAAAAAAAGACCAAGGAAAATAATGGAAAAGCAAACTTTTTTCTTTTTCTTCTTCTTCCTCTTCTTTTTCTTTTTCATTTTTTTTTCTTCCTTTTAGCTCGAGCGAGAAGAAGAATCTCCGACAGCGCATCTGTGTCAATTCAGATTACTTAGAAGCCCTTTGACAGCAACTCTATTCTCGCGCATTTGAACTCCTGTCGCCTTTCAGTCCGTTCTTACGCTCGCTTTATCGGGAGGAAAACTTCAGAAGTGAGACTAAAAAGAAAGAGAGAGAGAGAGAGAGAGAGAGAGAGAGAGAGAGAGAGAGAGAGAGAGAGAGAGAGAGAGAGATAGATAGATAGATAGATAGATAGATAGATAGATAGATAGAGAGAGAGAGAGAGAGAGAGAGAGAATAGAAAGAAAGAAAAAAAAAATAGAAAGGGAAAAAAAGAGAGAGGAAATCATTGCCTGGTGCAGATGCTTGGAAGTCGAGCAGGTGTCATTTAGACAAAAAAAAAGGAGACGAAAAGAAAAAAGGACGATAAAATTCGAGAATCAATTTCACTCTTCGAAAAAAAGGAAAAGGAAAAAACGAGGAGGGAAGGGAAATAGGAAAAAAATATACCCACGGTTGCTACACACCTCATTTAGATTACGGTGGACGAATCTGATTATAATATTTTCCGTCTGTATATCTATCATCGGGAAAATATATGTTCCGATAAAAGTCTACGGAATCTATACGCCCGATTTAAATTACAAGGGACGGATCTGAAGATAATATATTTACCTCCACCAAGAAGGTTGTGTTTCTGGTAGCGTTGGTTTGTTAGCTAGTTTGTTTGTTGGTTAGCTGGATAACATAAGAAGTTATGAACAGATTTTTATGATTTTTTTTTACAAGAGGTGTGTCTTAGCATAATTTATATGTAATTAGATTCTGGTGGTGATCCGGATCCAGGATAAAAAAAAAGAAAAATTATTGCATAGTTTTCCCTCTCTCTTTTTCTCTGCTTATCTTTTTTCTCCCACTTCGTACATCGAGAGAGAGAGAGAGAGAGAGAGAGAGAGAGAGAGAGAGAGAGAGAGAGAGAGAGAGAGAGAGAGTGAGAGAGAGAGAGAGAGAGAGAGAGAGAGAGAGAGAGAGAGAGAGAGAGAGAGAGAGAGAGAGAGAGAGAGAGAGAGAGAGAGAGAGAGAGAGAGAAAGGGAGGGAGAGGGAGAGATAGAGAGAGAGTTAGAGAGAGAGAGAGAGAGAGAGAAAGAGAGAGAGAGAGAGAGAGAGAGAGAGAGAGGGAGAGAGAGAGAAAGTGACAGAGATATATAGAAATAGAGAGAGAGCGCGGCGGAGAAAGAGAGAGACAGAGAGAGAGAGAAAGAGAGAAGGACAGAAAGACAGAGCAAGAGAGAGAGAGAGAAGGAGAGAGAGACAAAGAAAGAAAGGAAAGAGAAGAAAGAGAGATAGAAAGAGAGAGAGAAAGAGAGAGAGAGAGAGAGAGAGAGAGAGAGAGAGAGAGAGAGAGAGAGAGAGAGAGAGAGAGAGAGAGAGAGAGAGAGAGAGAGAGAATGAAAGAGAGAGAGAGAGAAGGGGGAGAGAGAGTGAGAGAAAGAGACAGAGAGAAGTGAGAGAGAGA
>NC_091575.1:24728851-24731351 GCF_042767895.1 Penaeus vannamei
CCATATACAAAATAGGATTTAATTTTAGTTATAAGGGCATCGTTTTAGTTATCTCAAAGCTTGTCCCATCTAAATGGATGGTTATTCTCTATCTGTCTATCTATCTGTATGTCTGTTTGTCTCTGCCTGTTTCTCATTCTCTGTCTGTCTGTCTATATCCGCCTGTGTGTGTGTCGGAGAAAGAGAAAAGTAAGCAAGACAGAAAAAGAAGGAAAGTAAACAAGAGAGAGAGAGAGAAAAAGAACAAAAACATTATTAGAAAGACAGAAAAAAACACAAGATAAAGAAAAGAAAGAGAGAAAGAGAGAGAGAGAGAGAAAGAGAGAGAGAGAGAGAGAGAGAGAGAGAGAGAGAGAGAGAGAGAGAGAGAGAGAGAGAGAGAGAGAGAGAGAGAGAGAGAGAGAGACAGACAGACAGACAGACAGACAGACAGACAGACAGACAGAGATAGATAGAGAGAAAGAAAACGAGAAAGAGAGTTAAAAAGAGCGAAATAAAAAAAGAAATACTAAATTCCAGGATCCGATGCCGAGTCCCGGACCGTGCACTGACCTCTTTTGCACGCGCACCGATGCAGCGCCGAGGATGCAATACCTTTAAAAGGAGTTTGATCGCACTGCTTCCGGCTGGCCCTTTGGGAGTGGGGTGGGGGTGGGGGGCTTCATAGGGGAGGGGGAGGAAGGGCCCTTTGGGAGTGAAGGTGGGGGCTTCGATAGGGGAGGAGGGGGGGAAGGGCCCCCTTTGGGAGTGGGGTGGGGTGGGGTGGGAGGGTGGGGGCTTCATAGAGGGAGGGGGGGAGGAAGGGGAGGAAGGGCTCCTTTGGGAGTGGGGTGGGGGTGGGGTGTGTGGGTGGGGGCTTCATAGGGGAGGGGGAGGAAGGGGGAGGAAGGGGAGGAAGGGTTCTTTGGGAGTGGGGTGGGGGGGTGGGGGGGCTTCATAGGGAAGGGGGTGGAGAAGGGGAGGAAAGGCCCTTTGGGAGTGTGTGTGTGGGGGGAGGGGGCTTCATAGGGGAGGGGGGGAAGGGGAGTGAAGGGCCCTTTTGGGGGAGTGGGTGGGGGTGGGGGGGAGGGGGCTTCATAGGGGAGGGGAGGAAGGGGAGGGAAGGGTCCTTTGGAAGTGGGGTGGGGGGCTTCATAGGGGAGGGGGGGGAAGGGGAGGAAGGGCCCTTTGGGAGTGGGGTGGAGGGGTGGGGAGAGGGGGTCTCTCATCAGGGGGAGGGGGGGGAAGGGGAGGAAGGCCCCTTTGGGAGTGGGGTGGGGGTGGGGGTGGGGGGGGCTTCATAGGGGAGGGGGGAGGAAGGGGAGGAAGGGCCCTATGGTGGTGGGGGTTGGGGTGGGGTGGGAGGGTGGGGGGCTTCATAGGGGGGGGGGGGGAAAAGGGGAGGAAGGCCCCTTTGGGAGTGGGGTGGGGGTGGGGGGATGGGGGCTTCATAGGGGAGGGAAGGGGAGGGAAGGGCCCCCTTTGGGAGTGGGTGGGGGTGGGGGTGGGAAAAGGGGCTTCATAGGGGAAAAGGGAGGAAGGCCCCCTTTTGGGGGGGTGGGGTGGGGGGCTTCATAGGGAGGGGGGGGAAGGGGAGGGAAGGGGTCCTTTCTGGGAGTGGGGTGGGGGATGGGGGGAGGGGAGGGCTTCTGTAGGAGAGGGGGAAGGGGAGGAAGGGCTCTTTAGGGAGTGGGGGTGGGGGGTGGGGGGCTTCATAGGGGAGGGGGGAAGGGGGAGGAAGGCCCCTTTGGGAGTGTGGGGTTGGGAGGGTGGGGGGGGAGGGGGCTTCATAGGGGAGGAGGCTTCCTGCAGGTAGGGGGAGAGGGGGAGGAAGGAGGAAGAGGAATAGGGGGAAGGGCAGGGTGGTGGGGAGAAGAGGAAGGGGAAGAGAAAGGAGAGGAAGAAGGGGAGGGGAAGGGAGGGAAGAAGGGATGGAGGAGGTGGAGGAAGGAGGAGGAGAGGAAGGGGGAAGAGAAAGGAGAGGAAGAAGGGGGAGGGGAAGGGGAGGGAAGAAGGGATGGAGGAGGTGGAGGAGAGGAGGGGAGGAGGGGCGGGTAGAAGAGGTAAGGGAGGGGGAAAGGAGAGAGGGCCGGAAAGGGGGGTAAGGGGAGGGATGGAGAGAGAGGAGGAGGAAGAAGAGGTAGAGAGGAGAAGGAAAACAAAAAAGAAGGAGGAGGAGGAGGCAGTGGAGGGGGAAGAAGAGGAGGGGGGGAAGACAAAAAGATAGATGAAAATGAGGAAGAGGAGGGAACGGAGAGAGGAGGAGGAAGTAGGACAGGGAGAGAAGGAAAATAAAGAAGAGGAAGCGAAAAAGAAAGAAGAGAAGGGGGGAGAAATAGGACGACGAAGAAGGAAAACAGGAGAATGATGATGAGGAAGCGGTGGAAGTGGAAAGGAGGAGGAAGAGGAGGTAGAGTAGAATTGGACATAAGAATGAGTTAGTAATGCATAAGGATTATAGAAGATGATAAATGGAAATAAAAAAAAGAAAATAAACATAAAGCAAAGAAAATGGAGAAAG
>NC_091575.1:24743851-24746351 GCF_042767895.1 Penaeus vannamei
CTCTCCGTCTCTTCGTGTTTTTGGGTCTTCTGTTTTCTTGTTTTTGTCTTTCTGTTTGTTTGTTTCTGTTTTCTGTTTGTTTGTTTCTGATTTCTGTTTGTTGGGGTATGTGTTGTCTGTCTCTGTCTGTCTGGTAGTTGCTGTTTGTGTGCCTGTCTGTCTGTTTGTCTGTATCTCTCTTTCTTTCTCTCTGTCTGTCTGTCTCTCTCACTCTCTCACTATATGTGTATATATATATATATATATATATATATATATATATATATATATATATATATATATATATATATATATGTGTGTGTGTGTGTGTGTGTGTGTGTGTGTGTGTGTGTGTGTGTGTGTGTGTGTGTGTGTGTGTGTGTGTGTGTGTGTGTGTGTGTGTGCGTGTGCGTATGTATGTGTATTTTTTTGCGTTACATACACATGTAAGTGCGTGAGTGAATTCATATCTGTGTTTCCTGAAGCTCCTTGATATTGCCTCCTCACAAATATCCTTCCACCTGAACAACAAAACTCGCGTGGCATTTGTGCGGCCGAGTGAGCGAACGTAAACACACTCCGACGCTTTGTTATTCCGTAAACAAATCTTCATTGATTCGGGATCCGCTTGTGCTTCGTGAAACGTTCCTCCATGTTCCTTTATTATTTATTATTTATTATTTATTATTATTATTATTATTTATTATTCCTCCATGTTCGTTATTGTTGGTATTAATATTATTGTTGAAATTATTGTTTTTTGTTTCTATTAGCTTTCTATTCATTTATTTATTTTATATATACACCATTATTGTTATTATCAAAGTTGTTGTTATTATCATTTTCATTATTATTTTCACTATTTTCACATTACTACTGTTATCATTATAATTACTATTACCACTGATATATTTTTGTAACTATTATAATTATTGTTATTATTATCATTACTATCATTATCAGTATTACCAGTATTTCTATCATTATTATTATCATTGTTATCATAAAGACAATGATAATGATAATAATAGTAATGGCAATAGTGATAAAAACAATAATCGTTATAACGATAATAATAATGATAATGAATATACATACATATATATATATATATATATATATATATATATATATATATATATATGTATATATATATATATATATATATATATATATATATATATATTCATTATCATTATTATTATCATTATAATGATTTTTGTTTTTATCACTATTGTCATTGCCATTATCATCATTATCATTGTCATTAACATTGTTATCGCTATCATTATCGTCATTGTTATTACTTCTCTCATTAATATCATTATCATTATGGTTACTATTTTCATTATTATTATTATTGTCATTACTTTTATTATCATTGTTATCACCATAATCACTATTATTATTGTTATTATTATCATTCTTACCATTATCATGAATATGATAATTTCTGCTTCTCTCTTTTCTTAACTCTGTTTCTCTCTCTTTTCTCTCCTCTTTCTCTCTCTCTTTCTTACTCCCCCTCTCTCTATCTCCTTTCGATTTTCTCTCTTACTCCCCTTCTCTGTTGCATACTCTTTCTTTCGCTACTCCCCTCTCCCCTTTTCTTCCTCTTTACCCACTTCTTTCTTTCTTTTCTTTCTCCACTCATCCCCTTCTATCTCCTCTCACCTTTCTCTCTCTTTCGATCCTCATCTCACTCTTTCTCCACTCACTTTTCTCTCTCTCCATCCCATCCTCATCTTTCTCCTTTTTCACCTAATCACCCTCTTTCACTCAATCCCTCCTCCACCTCCTTTATCTCTCTCTCTCTCTCTCTCCCCTCCCCCTCCCTCTCTCTCTTTCTCTCCCTCCCTCACTCCCTCCCCCTCCTCTCTCTCTCTCTCTTTCTCTCTCTCTCTCTCTCTCTCTCTCTCTCTCTCTCTCTCTCTCTCTCTCTCTCTCTCTCTCTCTCTCTCTCTCTCTCTCTCTCTCTCTCTCCAGCTCCGCCTTTCACCAACCCCGCTCTTAGATTTAGTACACCCCCCCCCCCCCCCCCCCTCCTCCATCCCCACCCCCACCCGCCCTCGAATATTAGTTTCCATTTGTGTCGTGGCGCTGCAGGCAAAACTAATTACAAGATTTCCCCTCAAGTCAAAGGCAGGTCGAGGGGACGTGACGATGGGCCGGAAATGATCACTTTCCCCCTTCCGAAGGCCGTGGGAATGGGGGTTGTTCGGCTCGTTCGGTTCATTCCAAGGCCTTCTTGAGTCGGGAATGAGTGGGCTGGCTCTCCGGAGTATCATTAGTATCATTATCATTTGTTTATTATTATTATTATTAAGATTGTTATTGTTATCATCGTCATTAGTTTCATTATCATTGTTTTTTTAATTATTATTTTTATTATTAAGATTGTTATTGTTAGCATCGTTATTATTATCATTTTGTTATCAACGTTCTGCTTCTTCCTCTGATGTTATTAATATTATTATTGTAATTATTTCTATTATTATTGTAATTATTTCTATTATTATTG
>NC_091575.1:24753851-24756351 GCF_042767895.1 Penaeus vannamei
TATCAACGTCCTTATCAATAATATCATACCGGGACAAAATTCTCGGGATAAACTTTTTTTTTTTTTCATATAGATTTTGAAGTTCATTGGACTCGATAAATCCGCTGGAATAACAGGTTGGTGGATTGCTCTGGAGATTTTGATTTATGGGAGGCCGCTGTATTGGCATTTCGCTTTCCCTTCGCCGAAAAATTATGAGGTCGAAGACGATGCCTATTTTGCATGCCGGGGGTTTCCATCTCCTGCCTCCCCCTCCCCCCCCCTTTTCGGCATCTTCCACTCTCCTGTGTCTTCCTCCAGTTATTTACATGTTTACTATTCTCATTGGTATTATTTTGTATGGTTGTTATTGTCATTTTTTTCATTATCATTATCAGTATTATTGTTGTAATTACTATTATTGTTATCATCATTAATATTATCAAAGTTTTTTATTGTTATTATTATCATTGCTATTATCGTTATTATTCTCATTGCTATTATCGTTATTATTCTCATTGCTATTATCGTTATTATTATCATCATCATTGATATTATCATTATTATTATCTTCTCAGCTTTCTCCCATTTCTATAAGGGGTCGCCGTTTTGGATGAGCCGCCTCCACTGACTTCTATCTTGCGCTTCCTATTCTGTGATTCCTTTCAATTGCAGGTCATCCCTTGCACAGTCTCGCCATCTCTTTCTTGGTCTCCCCCTCTTCCTTCTACCCTGAACCTTCATCTCCATTGTATGTCTTCCAACATGGTCTTCCTCCCTCTCAGCAGGTGTCCATACCACCTCAGTCTCCCTTCCTCTATTTTGTTTTTATAATTCTTCCACCATTGTCGACCCTCTTATGTACTCATTCCTAATACTATCCTCCCTCAACCTTCTCATTTCTGCTACCTCCATCCTTTTCTCGTCTCCTCCCCACCCCCCGTCCCTCTCCGTCTCTTTCCCATTTACTGTTTCTGTTCCATACAGAATGGTTGGTCTAATAACTACCCTATGAAACTTTCCCTTCAGTCTTAGAGGTACTTTCTTGTCCCAGAGGACCCTCAGAGGCAGACCTCCAGTTGTTCCATCCCGCCTGTACTCGATGCTTCACTTCTTCATCCATGTTCCCACAAGCATCCACTATGGACCCCAAGTACGTGACCTTCTGCACTCTCTTTAGCTCTTCTCCATCCGTGTTTATGCTTCGCTCATCAATGCTGGTGCACATATATTCAGTTTTGGACCTGCTTATTCTCATTCCTCTTTCCTCCATTGCTGTTCTCCACCTTTCCAAATTTATATGTAGATCCTCCCTCCTCTGTGCACACAAGGCAATGTCATCAGCATACAATATGCTCTATGACATTGTCTCTCTTACATTCCTGGTCGTCACATCCATCACGATGTTGAAGATGAACGAGCTAAGTTGTCCCACTTTTACCTCAAAGCCATCCGTCTCTCCAACACTGCTTCTCACCCTGTACATTTCTTGTATCATTCTAACATACTTTTCAGGAATCATCTCTCTCTCTGGCTTCTCCAAATCTCAATCATTCTCTCTCAGGCTTCTCCAAATTTCTTAGTCTTGGTGCTCTGTCATAGGCCTTTTCAAGGTCTCTGAATACCATATGTAGATCTCCTTGCTTTTCTTGCTGTTTTTTTTCCATCATCTGCCTAAGACTAAATATAGCATCAGATGTTCCGCTTCCTTTCATAAATTCTTTCCCTATATCTACTTCCTCTCTTAGTCTGCCATCAATTATTCTTTCCAATATTTTCAAGGTGTGGGCCATCAGTTTAATGCCTCTAGAATTACTACCTTCTTAGACAGCACCTTTACCTTTGAAAATAGGTATCAATATAATTTTCCGCCACTCTCCCGGTGTCTTTCCTTGCTGTAATATCTTTGCCATTAGGTCGTATAGGATGTCTACCCTTCTATGGCTTTCCAAACTTCCCCTGGGATTAAGTCAGGCCCTTCTTGCCTTCCCATTATTATTATTATTATCTGTTTCTATTATTTCTATTACTGTTATTATTATCCTTATTCTTATTATTACTATTAGCATTATTTCTATTATTATTATTATCATCATTATTATTAATACTATTACAGCTTGACATTTTAAAATCCGGCCATCAATAATCCGGTTCTTTCAGATTTCCGGCATTGATTTCAGTGCGCATTTTAAGATTTACCGCATTGGTTCGCAACTGTTTCTTGGGGTTGCCGTTTATGTTTTGATGGCGTTATTTGATTATGTTATTTGGTTGGTGAGCATTAACATTTGCTTTTCATTTAGTGTTTGAGTTTCTTGTTTTTAAAAGGACTATGCACATATTTATTTTCTTTTAAATGCATACAGCATATATAACCATAAATGCGGCATTTTCGAAAATCCGGCACTCAGGTCTGGAGGTTGCCGGATTTTTGGATGTATTATTATTATTATCATAACTATCATTGGTATTATTGTTGTTATAACAGTTGCTATTATTATGTTATCATCATTATCATTAT
>NC_091575.1:24778851-24781351 GCF_042767895.1 Penaeus vannamei
GGAGGAGGGTGGCGGAGGAGGAGGTAGGGGAGGAGGTGGAAGAGGAGGTGGAGGAGGAGGAGGTGGGGAAGGAGGTGGAGGAGGAGGTGGGGGTTGAGGTGGAGGTGGAGGTGGAGGAGGAGGTGGGGTGGAGGTGGAGGTTGAGGTGGAGGAGGAGGTGGAGGAGGAGGTGGAGGTGGGGGTGGGGGTGGGGGTGGAGGTGGGGGTGGGGGTGGAGGTTGAGGTTGAGGTGGAGGTGGAGCAGGAGGTTGAGGTTGAGGTTGAGGTGGAGATGGAGGTGGAGGAAGAGGAGGAGGTGGAGGAGGTGGAGGAAGAGGTGGAGGTTGAGGTGGATGAGAAGGTGGAGGATGGAGGTGGAGGTGGGGTGGAGGTGGAGGAAGAGGTGGAGGTTGAGGTGGATGAGAAGGTGGAGATGGAGGTGGAGGTGGGGTGGAGGTGGAGGAAGAGGTGGAGGTTGAGGTGGATGAGAAGGTGGAGATGGAGGTGGAGGTGGGGTGGAGGTGGAGGAAGAGGTGGAGGTTGAGGTGGATGAGAAGGTGGAGATGGAGGTGGAGGTGGGGTGGAGGTGGAGGAAGAGGTGGAGGTTGAGGTGGATGAGAAGGTGGAGATGGAGGTGGAGGTGGGGTGGAGGTGGAGGAAGAGGTGGAGGAAGAGGTGGAGGTTGAGGTGGATGAGAAGGTGGAGATGGAGGTGGGAGGTGGGGGTGGAGGTGGAGGAAGAGGTGGAGGTTGAGGTGGATGAGAAGGTGGAGATGGAGGTGGAGGTGGGGTGGAGGTGGAGGAAGAGGTGGAGGAAGAGGTGGAGGTTGAGGTGGATGAGAAGGTGGAGATGGAGGTGGAGGTGGGGTGGAGGTGGAGGAAGAGGTGGAGGAAGAGGTGGAGGTTGAGGTGGATGAGAAGGTGGAGATGGAGGTGGAGGTGGGGTGGAGGTGGAGGAAGAGGTGGAGGTTGAGGTGGATGAGAAGGTGGAGATGGAGGTGGAGGTGGGGTGGAGGTGGAGGAAGAGGTGGAGGTTGAGGTGGATGAGAAGGTGGAGATGGAGGTGGAGGTGGGGTGGAGGTGGAGGAAGAGGTGGAGGAAGAGGTGGAGGTTGAGGTGGATGAGAAGGTGGAGATGGAGGTGGAGGTGGGGTGGAGGTGGAGGAAGAGGAGGAAGTGGAGGAGGAGTAGGAGGTGGAGGTGGAGGTGGAGGTGGAGGAGGAGGTAGAGATGGAGGAGGAGGTGGAGGTGGAGGTTGTTCTTATTCTTTGTTATTATTCGTCTTTTGTTATTATTATTGTTCTTTTTCTTCGTCTTCTTCCTGACCTTCCCTTTCTTGCTATCATCATTATCATTATTTTTCGTTCTTGTCATTGTTGCATTATTATTATCGGAATTATCATTGTTATCACTATCATTATTGTTAATACTATTTTCTGTCTGCTACTACTCTATGTATCTATTGTCTCTTACTGTTATTATCCGTTATATGTTTTCTGGTTTATTGCACTTTTCTCTTTTATTATCTATATTGCTTCATTTTCTAAATCGGATTATTTTTGTTTCGTTTCATGGCAGTTTTTCTTTCTTTCTTTCTACTTTTTTTCTTCTTGTATATTCTTTCATATCCTTTTTACTCATCTCTCCTGACTTTTATCTGTTCGTTCTTTCTCTCTTCTATTTCTTTCTGTTCTTCCATCTGTTTTTTTTTTTTTTTTTTTTTTTTTTTTTTTTTTTTTTTTTTTTTTAATCTCTCTCCCTCTTTGTCTCTTTCCTCTACTCTCCACTTTTCTCTCCTCCCCTCCTTTCTCTTCCCGTCTTTCTTTCTTCCCCGTATCCTCTTCATGTCTACTTCATACTTTCCATTTCGTTTTGTTTATTATCTTTTAATTATTCTTCATTTCTATATTTAATCCAAAAAATCATTATTCATTATTTACATTAGTCTTGCAAATCAAATCATGTATATAACGTGTTTTCTACAGTTTATCGTACTTCTTTCCCCTATAAAAAAAGTTTTTTTTTTCATTCGTTTTATTTTTTTACTTATCTATTTATTTTTTCATTCGCTATTTCATCTACCCAGAAAATTTTCGAAGCGGTTAATTATCAGCGTCTGTATCACTCTGTGTCTATCATGTATTATTTATTACTTATCTCGGTTCCTAGAATGTGTCCATCATCGGTTTAATTATTCACCGTTTAATTAATCTCGCGTATTTTGAGCTTTCGTCTCATTCGTGAAATGTTGGAGTGTGAGACCCATTTGATAAAAATCTGGCACCTATTTTTTTTAATCAGGAGTCTATGTTTTGGGATCTGGAACCTATTTCTTAAAATCTGGAACCAAATAATTTTTTTTGGTCTAAAACCTTTTTTATTTGGGAATCTTGAATCTGGATCCTATGTGTTTAAAATCTGGAACCTGATTTTTAGAATCTGTAATCTATCTTTTAGAATCTGGATCCTATTTTTTTTGGACTTGAAACTTTGTTTTGGAATCTGGAACCATTTTTTAAAAAT
>NC_091575.1:24791351-24796351 GCF_042767895.1 Penaeus vannamei
TCATTTCCTCCAACACTTTCCGCGAAACGTCAATATCAATGTCTCAGTGAACGTCTTAATCCATAATTCTAACTGCCGTTCCCAAGAAACTATAAGTGTGAATTATAACCTTCGTCGACACTGTGCTTTCTAATGATGTAAATGATTAGAGAAGTTTTATCCAAGTTTTATCTATGATTACGGATAATTATTTCCTAATAAAAATATCAGAATGGAGGAAGAATCTAAGCTTTTGGATTACGTCACTTATACAAGATCTGTTGAAAAGTTATTTGTATTTTTAGTTTGATAATAAGGCGTATTAACTTCGGACTGATCTGTCAATCCTTACTAAATGACAGTAAATTAAGAAAAAAAAAAGTATATCAACAAAATGGCACTCACGGTAATTTGAAAAAAAGATATTATGAAGGATCCGTTAATGATAATTATTCTCTTGACCATATCAACAGCAGATATTCATAAAATCGTTTAACATTACATTTGACAATTTATATACATATCATCATGGCTTAAACGTAACTCCATTATATTATTCCTTATCTTAATCATACCTGAGTGACAGAAGATGTTTATTTACTAAGTGATAGCAATATCTTTAAGTAGTTCTTGATAAACCTTACTCAGGAAACCAATGTTGACTAAAGGGTTATCAGATGGTGAAAAATGATTCTTCAAGTGATTACGTGTAGCTGTGAGAATATTACTGTGTTTAGGAATGATTAGATGAACTAGCGGCTCGCCTAGAGATGGGAAAAACATCATAAGATGCTCTATGATACTGAAAATGCCATTAATTTAAACAAACCCACAGTGGGTACATTTTTAATACTTTGAGTAAGCGTTCGATAATAACGTTCTCATTGGCAAGTAAGAACATTTCGTTATCCGTTAAATGTGCCTTGGTAGAATGGAATGTAAACTAAAATAGAGAACAGTAGTTTGGTTAATAATAATCCCTGATTTCTAGCTATGTCGTGTGGGGTACCTTGTTGGTCTACATTGTTTTCAGTTCTGGCTAAGTTGGAATTTATCATTATCTATAGTTTTCTTTCTCTCATTACCTTCCTCTCCCTTCCTCTGCCCCCCCCCCCTCTCTCTCTCTCTCTCTCTCTCTCTCTCTCTCTCTCTCTCTCTCTCTCTCTCTCTCTCTCTCTCTCTCTCTCTCTCTCTCTCTCTCTCTCTCTCTCTCTCCCTCCCCACCCTCCTTTCGTCCCTCCCTCCTTTCGTCCTTTCCTCCTTTCGTCCCTCCCTCTTTTCGTCCCTTCCTCCTTTCGTCCCTCCCTCCTTTCGTCCCTCCCTCCTTTCGTCCCTCCCTCCTTTCGTCCCTTCCTCCTTTCGTCCCTCCCTCCCTTCTTCTTTCCCTCCTTTCTTCCCCTCTTTCCCCCTCTCTTTTTTCTGTACCTCTTCTTCTCCACCAAAGAATAAGTGAAGGAAAGAAAATAAGAAAAACAAAAAGGAAAAGAAAGAAAGACAAGAAGGAACAAGAAAAATGGAAGGAAGGAAAAAAAGAAAAAGAAAAAAGAGGAAAAGAAGGAACAGAAGAAAAAGAAGCCCCCCCCCCAAAAAAAAAAAAAAAAAAAACGGGAAGAAAAAGAAAGAAAAACAAGAAGGAGAAGGAGAAGAAGCTCATGCAACGTTGCAAATCTCTCCCTCCCATCATTTCACTCCCAGCAGAGCCACCAACGCCAGCGGAAGCCGAACGAATCACCGCTAGGATACTGCTCTTGTCTAGCGCTTGTGTAGCGGAGCGTCGCTATTCGGAAATCGCTACAGAGGCATCGTAAATAAAAGAGAGAGAAGAAAAAGTGGATAAAAGACAAGAAAAAAAGGATGAAGAAATGGAAATTTAACAAGAAAAGAAAGAATGAATGAGAGAGAGAGAGAGAGAGAGAGAGAGAGAGAGAGAGAGAGAGAGAGAGAGAGAGAGAGAGAGAGAGAGAGAGAGAGAGAGAGAGAGAACAGAAGGAAGGGGGAGGGGAGGGGAGGGGGGCACTGGCCTTAGCTCTAGAGTTTCCCTTTTCGTTTTTCTTTTCCCCTTTTTCTCCCCTCTTTTATTTCCCCTCCTACACTCCCTCGTTCTTACAGTCCTCTCTAGCTTTGCCTGTCAGTTTGTCTGCCCCGCCCCTTCTCTCTTTCTCTTTCATTTTCTAGCTGTCACTCTGTTTACCTTTCCCCGTTCTGTCTCTCTCTATGTCATTCCTCTCTCTCTCTCTCATTTCCTGTCATTTATCTCTCTCTCTCTCTCTCTGCCATTCTCTGTCATTTCTCTCCCTCCCTCTCTCCCTCTTTCATCATTTCTCTATCTTTCTATTCCTCTTGCTACTCCTCCATATGCACTTTCTAATCTCATCCTCCTTTCTCTTTCTTTATCCTCCCTTTCCCATTATATCCATTTCATTCACTCACTTTTCTATCTCTTTACCCATTCATATCATGTAAATTTGATAAAGATTTAACATCAAAACACGTAATTTACATTTTTGTTCTATATTTTCAGTATACCCTTTTATAGCCTTAAACTTGAACTTTAATCACATTCTCTGGCAACAATTTTCTCCTTCTTTCATGTTCCTTTTTTCGTTTGATTTCCTTTTTTGATTGTACGCAAAAAATAGAATGGTGATGAAAACAAAGGAGATATGATACCCGAATGTAGATGTATATGGAAATCAATATAAAAGCTTTTTATCTAGACTGTATATTTGAAAATATGTTTCCTAGTTATAGTTCCTCCAGTCTATAAGTATTGAAGAACGCTTGAGCTAATACGTGCAGAACAACGAAGAAAAGAATAAGGAAGGCATATTCATTTGTTCTCTTGTTTTTTTTCCTTCGTTGTTTTACTTGCATGAGCAAATACACATCTTTATTTGCCTTGTTTTCTCCACACGAAGAAAAAATGATCTACTTTGTATTTTAAAGCGTCGGAAAGCCTTAATAAATGGTAAAAAAAACTGGAGAGAATTCCCATGAACTGTAAAAATAAAAGATTACTTTGTTGAATCTGAAACTGATGCAAGCCGTGATAATCAAACCGATGATTGGTAAAGAGCAAGAGGAAGCAGTCATAGGTTGACTTCTTAGATGACAACACGACATGAATTCTTTTTTTTTTTTTTTATAAAAAGTACCTGATTTTAAAGCTCTCTATATAGAGAATTGTATATAGACGTATATATATATATATATATATATATATATATATATATATATATATATATATATATATATATATATATATGTATATATATATACATATATATATATATATATATATATATATATATATATATATATATATATATGTATATATATATATATATATATATATATATATATATATATATATACACGTTTTTATTACGATTCTTAGAAAGGGTTTATACCGATATGGATGTTTATACCGATGTAGAATTCTTTGTTTAGTAAAAAAATGAAAATGCACAAATCATGGAATTTCCCAGATTTTCCTTTTGCTCAATGAGGGATACTTTCTTTGGTTGAAGATGCCAGGGTGTGAGACGAGGAAGCAAATAACCATTGAGTGTAGCGAATGATTAAAAAAAAATCCCATAGGGCGTCGTCTGTAAGCGCCATAAAAGTTAATCCCGTATTAAAGTTGAATCCAGTTCTTTACTGCGCATGCGCAATGGCAGCGCCCAGAATCAACTTTTAATACACCTCTGGACCTGGATTAACCTCTAAGTTCAAAATTAAATCCTGCACATGCGCAGAACGAACTAATTAATCCCACCAATCATGTGCTGATACGTAATGACGTCATCAACTCCATAGAAAAGATGGAGTTGAGTTGTCATAGATGTTTATCATAGGCAAAAATAAAACAATTTCTGACATTTTCATGTTAAAGATGTATATGAAAATGCATCAATACATACTCTTACAAGTTGTGAGATATTTAAACCATATATAACCTTAAACCATACCTAAACTACATATATAACTCTCAACAGTGTAAACAAAAACGAAAAGAAATGAGAATTCCAGAGTTTACAGACACAGACAATGCAATGCTATATCCAGGTTGGAAAACATTCCCAACTTATGTAATACATTGGTACACTAAAAAAGAAAGCTTTTACACCATAACACCACGATCAAAATTTGAACTAAACGTACAAACTTCGTGAATGTGTATACTACAATAACTTCAATACTGTTTGGAAATTTCATATTTCTCGATTGGAATATCCTGAAAAAACTACCCTACCCGCGTGACCTGCGACCATTCATGAGAAAGCTCTCGGAGAAAACGCCCGCCAAAATAAACTGTTATTACGAGTATTTTGTTTTCGTTTGACACTAGCTCAGTTTCCTATAAAATTCAAAGGTTATTTGAAGCCATATATATCTATTTGTAGTAACACAAATACATATGTCCATGATATTATGCTACCTTATAAGTATATATATATATATATATATATATATATATATATATATATATATATATATATATATATATATATATATATATATATATATATTTTTTTTTTTTTTTTTTTTTTTTTTTTTTTTTATAATATATATTTTTTCTCTCTCTGTAGCAAACGTCTAGTTATCAACATCAGCTTGTGATTTGAAACTCACAGAGGGTAACTATTAATTGCCACTGCATAAATACCCGCCCTTCCATGAAAAACAGCTGATTCACAGATAATCGCATTAACTCGTGCTTCAGGCAGTGTGTCTTGCATCTTCTGTGCAAGTATTGTGAATTTGGATTAAACTTTAAACTGGTTTAACGTTTACGACGCGCATAGAAGACGCCTATAGACATAAAGTTCAATGTGCATTTGCTTTTACTCTATCGCCTGAACCTCTCCAGATAGAGAGGGTGACTAGATCCCTGCCTAGAAACCCTTCTTTTTATGGCGAGGAAATAAAAAATGATTCCCGGGTACGAACGCAACCTCGTCCAAACCACGGATCATAGCTCCAGCTCGGTATCTGAACGTCAATCGAGTCATATTCCA
>NC_091575.1:24811351-24816351 GCF_042767895.1 Penaeus vannamei
ACACTCCTTCCCCCACAGTCACTTCCCTCACACTCCTTCCCCAACAGTCACTTCCCCCACAGTCACTTCCCTCACACTCCTTCCCCAACAGTCACTTCCCCCACAGTCACTTCCCTCACACTCCTTCCCCAACAATCACTTCCCCCACACTCCTTCCCCCACAGTCACTTCCCTCACACTCCTTCCCCAACAGTCACTTCCCCCACAGTCACTTCCCTCACACTCCTTCCCCAACAGTCACTTCCCCCACAGTCACTTCCCTCACACTCCTTCCCCAACAGTCACTTCCCCCACAGTCACTTCCCTCACACTCCTTCCCCAACAATCACTTCCCCCACAGTCACTTCCCTCACACTCCTTCCCCAACAGTCACTTCCCCCACAGTCACTTCCCTCACACTCCTTCCCCAACAATCACTTCCCCCACAGTCACTTCCCCCACAGTCACTTCCCTCACACTCCTTCCCCAACAGTCACTTCCCCCACACTCCTTCCCCCACAGTCTTTGTCGTTCCCACTGAGACGGCCACGCCCCCTCCTGGTGGCGGGACGACCTGGCGATGCACTCGCGAGGCTTGAGTTCGAGGCCACTTCCCCGAGGCGCTCGTGGCCGCCCGCACTCCGGCCCTCGTTCGATTTTTGAATTTGTCGTCTTTCGTGTAAAGGGATTTGGTTTATTTTCCTTGTATATGTACACACATACATGCACATGTGTATGTGTGGGTGTGTGTGTGGCTTAAGAGGCCAGTGTGTGTTTATGTGTGTACGCATGTGTGTGTGTGTGTGTGTGTGTGTGTGTGTGTGTGTGCGTGTGTGTGTGTGTGTTTCAGACTGGTAGCATGCCATATTTAGGATAGCTATTTGGAATGAAATCATATAAATACAACTCGCCGTTCTCCGACTTGTATTAGCAGCGCCACATTTATCAACAGAAATCCTCACCACAAAGGGAATTCAGCGGAAATGGGTTGCTGAAATTAATGATCCACAAAGTAATAAATTGATTTCAAAGAAAAGGTATTTGCGCAATGACAGCCAAGACTTCACATCCTGTTGCTATTTCTATTTCCCTTTGAGGAAATCTGTTTAGCCATCTGTCTCTTTATTCATTCATTTGTCTACCTCTCTGTTCTCCATACCCTCTCTCTGTCGGTTTCTCTGTCTCTCTCTCACTTCCTCTCTTTCTCCCTTTTCCCCCGTCCCTCTCCCTCCTTCCCTCTTCCTCTCCCTCCTTCCCTCTTTCCCTCTTCCTCTCCCTTTTCCTCACATCCTCATGAATAATAATAATAAAAAACTAAGGATGTCTCTCTCTCACTTCCTCTCCCTCTCCCTCCGTCCCTCTCCCTCCTTCCCTCTTCCTCTCCCTCCTTCCCTCTTTCCCTCTTCCTCTCCCTTTTCCTCACATCCTCATGAATAATAATAATAAAAAACTAAGGATGTCTCTCTCTCACTTCCTCTCCCTCTCCCTCCGTCCCTCTCCCTCCTTCCCTCTTCCTCTCCCTCCTTCCCTCTTTCCCTCTTCCTCTCCCTTTTCCTCACATCCTCATGAATAATAATAATAAAAAACTAAGGATGCCTCTCTCTCACTTCCTCTCCCTCTCCCTCCGTCCCTCTCCCTCCTTCCCTCTTCCTCTCCTCTCCCTCTTTCCCTCTTCCTTTCCCTCCTTCCCTCTTCCTCTACCTCTTTCCCTCTTCCTCTCCCTTTTCCTCACACCCTCATGAATAAGAAAAAAAAAAAAGAAAAAAAAAAAAAGAGAAAAAAACCGCAAGGAACGAACAAAACAGAATACATCCATTCCGCGACCCGGAATTATTCGGGCTCTGACTCCCGCGTCTTTAACAGTTTAGGGCCACGTTTCATTAATCTATTCCTCTCCTTTTTAGGGGCAAGGAGGAGGATTCACAGGAGGGAAAAACTGTTTCAGGAATGTTATTTGGCATGACAGCAGCGGGGGAAGGAAGTGACAGGTAATTAGCGGAGGTTTAGATCCAGATAAGAATGGCGAGAAGAAGTCTCGTTACGAAAGCGCGGAATCTTCCTACGTACGGGTTCCGTTGTCGATGCGCGGTCGGCTTATTCGGCGGATTCTGAATCATTCGATTTTCGTTTCTCGGATTTTGGAGGATGTGACAAACACATAAATGCGCAGATTTTAATATATATACATATATTTTTTTTTAAATCAACACATGTGAAGGTGTGTGTATGGCAGAGAGAGAGAGAGAGAGAGGGAGGGGGGGGGGGAGATAGAGAGATAGTTAGATGGATAGATAGTTAGTAGATAGATAGACAGATAGAGAGAAACGGATAATGAAAGAGAGAGAGAGAGAGAGAGAGAGAGAGAGAGAGAGAGAGAGAGAGAGAGAGAGAGAGAGAGAGAGAGAGAGACAGAGAAAGAGAGAGACAGTGATAGACAGACAGAAAGAGAGAGAGATAGATAGAGATAGAGAGAGAGAAAGCGCGTGGGCGGAAGAAGAAAGAAAGAAAAAAAGAAGAACACCTCCCCCCCCCAAAAAAAAAAAAAAAAAAAAAAAATCCAGCACCCGGGAATGACTCCGCCCCTTCTTTGCCTAAACACCCGACAGAGAATCCTCTTCGGTGGGTGGCCCTTCCTCTCCCTTCCTCCCGCGCCGGTCCCTTCGCCCACTCCCGCAGGAGGGCGTCGCGGACATCGTTGAGGCGACTGTCACTTCCGGTCGAGAAGGACTGAGGAATAACGTTGATAATGACTTTGAAAGCGTGTGCGTACATACGTAGATACTCATTCGCGCGCAACACATAGACATACACATTCACACATATACATAGACATACACATTCACACATACACATAGACATACACATTCACACTTGTACACATAGACATACACATTCACACTTGTACACATAGACATACACATTCACGCTTATACACATATACACACACATTCACACTTATACACATATATATACGTGTAAACATACGCATACATGTGTACATACACATACATGTACACATGCACATAAATATACGCAGACATATACACATAAATGTACACATACACATACATATACACATGCACATAAATATACACATACATGTACATATAGATATACACGTGCATGTACACATACATGTACACATACATATATACATATATGTACACATATACATAATATACATATGCTTATATATATATATATATATATATATATATATATATATATATATATATATATATATATATATATATATATATATATACATACACACAGACATACATGTACGCATGCACATACATATACACACACATGTACACACACACGTGTAGACCTCTCTTATTTTTTTTCTTTTATCATTCATATAAAAAACTATCATTGTGATTATCTATTTCCCATTTCTCTCTCTCTCTTTCTTAGCCTCATTCCTATTTCTCAATATTCATCTTAATCTTAGTTCCTTATTTCTTATGCCTGCTTTTCTGCTTCCTATTTTCTCTTTTTCTACTATTCATTTCCTTTTTTCTACTTCTTATTTCCTCTTTCTTATCTCTACTTTTTTATTTCTTATTTCCCCTTTCTATTCTCTCCTTTTCTACTTCTTATTTCCTTTTTCTTTTCGTTTCCTACTTCTTTTTACCCTTTCCTTATTTCTCTTCTCTTTTTGCTTCTCTCTCCTTTGCTATTTTTTTATTTCCCATTTGTCATTTCTTATTTCTTATCTGCCATTTGTTATCTTTCCTTTTCTATTTCCTATTTTCCATTTGTTATCTCTCCTTTTCTATTTCTTATTTTCCATTTCTTATCTCTCCTATGCTAATCATTTCCGATTTCTTTTCTCTCCTTCCTTTCTTATCTATTTTTTTCTTTCTTATCTCTCTTCCCTCTTTCTTATCTCTCTTTTCTTTTTTTATTTTATCACATTTCTTATTTCTCTTCCCTCTTTCTTATCTCCCGTTTCTTTCTTTTTCTTTTATCACATTTCTTATTTCTCTTCTTTCTTTCTTATCTCCCGTTTCTTTTTTTCTTTTACCACAATTCTTATCTCTCTTCCCTCTTTCTTATCTCTCTTTTCTTTTTTCTGTTATCACATTTCTTATTTCTCTTCCTTCTTTCTTATTTCTTTTATCACATTTCTTATTTCTCTTCCCTCTTTCTTATCTCCCGTTTCTTAGCCGTTACATACTCACCTCCTTCGCCGCCCACACTCCCTCCTGAGATTCTCTGTGTCTTCCCAGCAAGGATTCTCTCAACGCCTTCTTTGCTCTAATTAATTCTCTTGATTACTGAAAGGCGCACAAGAGTCGTGTTTTTTTAAATTATTATTATTTTTTTACTGATGGGTGGATCTTTTTTTTTTTTTTTCTTTTTTTTTTTTTTTTTTTTTACTGGTGGGTGGATTTTTTTTTTTTTTTTTTTATCATGGAGGGGATGGTCGTTTTTTTTTTTATTTGTTTACCTTGAAGATGAGGAATCATTCGGTCTTTTGTAGTCTTTTTTTTTTTTTTGCACGCTCGCTCTGATTCATTCTGTTTTTGGATCTATTTCGGTGTTTGTCTGTCTAGATGGCTGCCTATCTGTTAATCTCTCTGTCTTTCTCTCTCCTTGTATCCTTTCTCTGTTTACTCCTTTTTTCTGTCTTTCTCTCTCCCTATTCTCTTTCTCTGTTTACCCCCCTTTTCTATCTTTCTCTCTCCCTGTTCTTTTTCTCTGTTTACCCCTTTCTTCTCTCTTTCTGTCGTTTATTTTCTCTTTCCACTTCTCTTGATATATCAATCTCTGGCTGTCCCACTTTCTTCTGTCGTTGGATCTCTCTTTATTGCTTGTTTTCTCCCCCACCCCTTTTCTCTTTATATGTCAACCTATTCTCTTTCTCTGGCTGTCCCACTAAATCTGTCTGTCTGTCTGTCTGCCTGTCTGTCTGTCTCTCTGTCTCTCTCTCTCTCTCTCTCTCACTCACTCACTCTACCTACCTCTGCCTTTCTCTGCGTCTCTCTCATTTATTCTTTCTCTCCCTTCCT
>NC_091575.1:24818851-24828851 GCF_042767895.1 Penaeus vannamei
GTTAGCTGTCAGTTCAGTCGCGTTGTTCATAAAGGATATATTCCAACCTTCACAGAGACCTCACTTCGCCTCTGTTGATCAGTAGAGTGCAAAAAAAGCTACACGAAGCGAGATGTATTCCTTTAAAAATGTGTATTACTTATACCTGATTTGCTTTCTTAGGTTGGTTCAGATAGGTATTGTTTAATCTAAGGTACTTTATATATGTGCTATGTGTACCTTGGTTTAATAATCAATTCTATCACAATTCTAAAAGAGAGAGGAAGAGAGACACACAAAGATAAACAGAAACAGACAGAGGAAAGCAAAGAACCCAAGACAGCCAAGACATTCAGGCGGACCAACAGCCCAATCGACCCCGGGCTTTCGGCAGATTAAGGCAAGCGGAGCAGCACTTGCAAAGACCTTATAAAGCAGCCATTTCTCTCGGGTCTCCTTGGCGGACTGGCCCTCGATGGCGGCTTCGTGAGTGTACGGCTGGAGGTCCTGTGAGTGATGTTCGTCTATCGGTGGACAGGCGGTGGTTGGGCGGGGAGAGGGAGAGGGAGAAAGGGAGAAGGAAGGCGAGAGGGAGAGAGAGAAAGGGAGATAGAGAGGGGGAGAGGGAGAGAGAGGAAGGGAGATAGAGAGGGGGAGAGGGAGAGAGAGAAAAGGGAGAAGGGAGGAGGGGGAGAGAGAGAGAGAGGAGAGGGAAGGAGAGGAAGGCGAGAGTGAGAGATAGAGAGAGGGGGAGAGAAAGGGAGAGCGGGGAGGAAAGAGAGAGAAAGGGAGAAAGGTTAGAAGGCGAGCAGGGAGTGAGAAGGAGAGATGGAGAGGGAGAGAGGAGAGATGGAGAGGAGAGAGAGAGAGAAGGGAGATGGAGAGGGGGAGAAGAAAGGGGAGATAGAGAGGGAGAAAGTGCAAGGGAGATGGAGAGGGGAGAGAAAAGGGGAGACAGAGAAAGGGGAGATGGAGAGGGGGAGAGAAAGGGAGATGGAGAGGGAGAGAGAGAGAAAGATAGAGAAAGAGGGCGAGAGAGAGAAAGGGAGAAAGAAATAAGGCAAGCAGAGAGGGAGAGAGGGAGATGGAGAGAGAGAGAAAGGGAGATGGAGGGAAAGGGCGAGAGAAAGAGAGATGGAAAGGGAGAAAAGAAGGAGAGAATGGAGCAAGGGGGGAGAGTAAGGAGAGAGGGAGGAGGAGAGAGAAAGGGAGGAGAGAGATAAAGAAAGGGAGACGAAGAGGATAGGAAGGAAAAAAGGGAGGGAGAGGGAGGGAGGAGGAGACGGAGAGGGAGGAGAAGGAGGAGAGGGAGGAGAAATAGAGAGGAGGAGAATAGAGAGGGAGAAGGAGGAGATGGAGAGAGGGAGAAGGAGGAGAGGAAGAGAGGGAGAGAGGAGAGAAGGGGGGAGAGGGAAAGGAGGAGAAAGGAGAAAGAAAGGGAGATGGGAATGGTCGAAAGAAGTAGAGAATGAGAGAAAATTGAGGGGAGAAAGGAAGAGAAGAAATACGGGAAAGGGAGGTGGAGAGAGAACATATGAAGGGGGAGAGGGAGCGGAAGTGAGAAGGAAAGGGGAATAAAGAAGGAGAAGAAAATGACAGGAGAGGAGGAGGGGGCTGAGAGGGAGATTAAAATGGACAGGGAGGGAGGAGAGGGACAAGCAGTAGGAGAAGGGAGGGAAGGGTAGAGGGAAAGGGAAGTGGGAGGAAAAGTGGAGGCATTGGAGAAAGAGGAGATAGAGAATGAGAGAGACAGAGAGTAGAGAGAGAGAGAGAGAGAGAGAGAGAGAGAGAGAGAGAGAGAGATGTATATATATATATATATATTATATATAGTATGTATATATATATATATATGCAGTATAGAGAGAGAGAGAGAGAGAGAGAGACAGACATACACATCCAGACAGGGAGAAAGATGAATCAAACGATATGAAGAAAGAAAGACAAAGAAAAAAGAAAAGATAAAGAAGAGAGAGACAGGCAGAGAGAAAGCCCTTGCAGAGAAAAGACATCAGTTACCACCGTGGAGTTCAGAAATAGGAGGAATAGGAGGAATAAAGGGGAGACTTAAAGAAAAACACGCGAATTGTTTTCTGTTCATTGGATCCCTTTAAAAGATACGTTTGGAGGAAAAGATGTTTGTTCTTTTTAGAGTAATTTTTCTCTTATTTTGTTTTTGTTGTATTTGCGATGTTAGTGTGGATAAGATGTGTGTTCCTTTTAGAGTCATTTATTTCCCTGTTTTGTTTTTGTTGCATTTGCGATGTTTGTGTGGATATGTGTGTTCTTTTTAGAGTAATTCTTTCCCTGTTTTGTTTTTGTTGTATTTGCGATGTTTGTGTGGATATTTTCATTTTCAGTGTTTATGTGGATTTTTTTTTTCGTAGATTGTTTGTTTTTGTGTTTCGGTGCGTTTGTGTATGTTTTTTTTTTCTCGTTGAGTATGTGGATGTTTTTGTTTTTCGTTTTTTATGTGGAATTTTTATTTGATTACGGTGTCTTTGTGGATGTTTTTTTTTTCTAGTTGCTTATGTGGATGTTTTTGTTTTTCCTTTTTTATGTGGATTTTCAAAATTTGATTACGGCGTCTGCATGGATGTTTTTGTTTTTATCTCAGTCTATGTTTTTCGATGTTTATGTAGATATATTCTGCTTTTGGTAGTGTTTGTAGATTTTTTTTCTCGGATTTTATGTGGATTTTTTTTACGTGTTGTGTGATGTGGTTTATGTGCCCAATCTCTCTTTTTCTCTCCTTATCTCTCTGTCTCTCTTTTTTAGTCTCTCTCCTTCCTTCTCTCTCTCTCTCTGTTTTTCTTTCATACTCTCTCTGTTCACCTCTCCCTCCTCTCCTCTCTTTCTATCCTCTTCCCTCTTGCTTCATCCTCCCGTCCCTCTACCTTCCCTCCCTCCTCCTACCACCCCTCCCTCCTTCCCTCTCTCCCTCTTTCTGACCCCCTCCTCTCCTTCCTTCCCTCATCCTCTCCCTCCCTTCCTCCTTTCCTCCCTCACCCTCCCTCCCTCCCTCCCCTCCCTCCCTCCCTTTCCCTGCATGACCCTCCTCCTCCTCCTACCACCCCTCCCTCCCTTCCCTCCTTCCCTCCTTCCTTTCCCCTGTCCATCCCTCCCTCCTTCATCCCTCCCTCACTTCCTCCTTCCCTTCCCTCTCCTCTTCACCTCCTACCATTATCCCTCCTCTCTCCCTTCCCTCTCTCCCTCCTCCTACCATTCCTCCCTCTCTCCCTCCCTCCCTCCTTCTACCATCCCTCCCTCCTTCCCTCCCTCCCTCCTTCCCTCTCTCCCTCCTCCTACCATCCCTCCTTCCCTCCCTCCCTCCTTCCCTCCCTCCTTCCCTCCCTCCTCCTACCACCCCTCCTCCTTGATCTTTCTTTCTTTTCCTCTTCCTCTCTTATCTTGAACCGCATATCACTCCGCTTATCGGGAAAGCAAAGAATAAAATCGGATAAAAGTTAGATTTACTGGATGGACGGTAGAGAGCGAAAGGGGGGGGTGGGGTAGAGGGATGTGAGGGGGAGGAGGTGGGAGAGGGATGTGAGATAAAGGAGGTGAGGGAGGGATGGAGGGGGAGGAGGTGAGGGAGAGAGGGAGGAAGGAAGATGAGGTGGGGAGAGGGAGGGAGCAGGTGGGGGAGAGGAAGGGAAGGAGGCAGGAGGGGAGGGATGTGAGGGAAGGAGGTGGAGGGGGATGGAGGGGGAGGAGGTGAGGGAGAGAGGGAGGGAAGGAGGTGGGGGAGGGAGAGAGAGGAAAGGGAAGGAGGGTGTGGGAGAGGAGAGGAAGGGGAAGAGAGAATGGGAGGGAGAGAGGAAGGAAGGAGAGAGTGGTGGGGTGGTGGAGGGGAAGGGAGGTGAGGGGGGGGGAGGAGGAAGGAGGTGAGGAGCAGGGGATGTGAGGATAAAGGAGGTGGGGGAGGGAATAGGAGGTGGATGGGAGGGAAGGAGGTGGGTGGAGGAGCAAGCGAGGGGAGGGGAGTTGGCTGGTAAGGATAGGGAGGAGGAAGGAGGCAGGAGAGGAGAGGTACAGAGGGAGAGAGGGGGGGGTGCAGGTAGGGATGAGGGGAGTGAGAGGGGGAGAGAGGGAGATGGAGAGGGGTTACAGAGGGGGAAGAGAAGAGGAAGAGAAGAGAAAGAGAGAAGAGAGGAAGAAGGGGAGAGGGAGAGACAGGATAAGAAAGATGATGAAGTAAGAAAGGATAGGGAAGAAAAAAGAAAAAAAGAAGAAGAAAAAAAATACAAAAACAAAGGAGTTGGGGGGAAGAGAGACGAGAACAACTGACGAAGAGGGAATTAGGAAGCAGAATAGAGGAGAATAGAGAAAATGTGTTAAAGAATTAAGAAAGAAGAAGATACGATAGACGAAGGGGAAAGAAAGAACATACAGAAGGGATGCAACAAAAAAAGTATTGTTAAAGGATAATGGTATATGATATTTATATATATATTTATATATATATATATATATATATATATATATATATATATATATATATATGTATATATATATATATGTATATATATATATATATATATATATATATATATAAATGAGAAGGATATATTTAGAGAGAGCGAGATATAGAGAGAGTAGAGAGAGAGACTCAGAGAGAGAGAGAGAGAGAGAGAGAGAGAAAGAAAGAGAGAGAGAGAGAGAGAGAGAGAGAGAGAGAGAGAATAGAGGAGAGAGAGAGAGAGAGAGAGAGAGAGCTAGAGAGAGAGAGGAGAGAGAGAGAGAGAGAGAGAGAGAGAGATATATATATATATATATATATATATATATATATATTTATATTTTATATAATATTTGTTATTTCGGTATATGTTTGTTAGCTAGAGAGCGAGAGCTAGAGAGAGCGAGATATATATAGGATATATATAGAGAAGAGAGAGAGAGAGAGAGAGAGAGAGAGAGAGAGAGAGAGAGAGAGAGAGAGAGAGAGAGAGAGAGAGAGAGAGAGAGGAGAGGAGGAAAAAGAAAAAAGAGAAGAAATGACGATAAATGTGATAATGAGGGGAGGAGGAGGAGGAGGTACAACAACAACAACAAAAAGAGATGATGGTAATTGTAATAAGTTTACGGAAGAAGAGGAACAGGAAGTAGAAAAAGAGGAATAGGAGGAAGAGGAGGATATAAGAAAGACGAGGGTAAGAGATTAAGATAATTACGATAATGAGAGGAGGGGGGTAGGAGAGGAGGGGGGGGAGGGGGAATGCCTGCCAGAGGGATCGGTTCATAAGAAGGAAAAAGTGAATAAAAGACAGTCGGAAGGAAAGCGGATAACAAGAAGGAAGAATCGAACGAAAAGAAGAAAAAAGAAATAGAAGGAAGAGGGAAATGAGAAGAAGAGAGAAGGCGAAGAAGAGACAGAGGGAATAGAAGAGGAGGACAACGATGTTAAGCAAAACGTAGGAGAAGAAGAATGGGAGAGAAAAAAGTGTAGAAGGAAGATGAATAAGAGAGAGAGGTAGAATATGGAAATGTGTCTAAGATAAGAAGAAATAGGAAAAAGGAGAAGTAATGTAGAGAGAAAAGAGGAGTGGACAAAAAAGGAAGGGAAAATACAAAAGAAAGAAGAGGAAGCCGATGAACAAAAACAAAGAAAGGGGGGAAAATAAGAAATAAGAGGAAGACTAAGAAGAAGAAGAGAAAAGAAGAGAGAAAGAAACAGATGAATAACACAAAGAAGATGAGAAGGAGAAAAAGGAGAGAGAAGGAGAAAAAAGAGAATGATAAACATGAGGAAGACGAAATAGACGATAGATAGAAAAAAATAAAGGACTAAATAAAAGAGAAAGAAGAAGAAGATGAAAAACACGAACAGGAAGAGTGAAGAACAGGAAGAAATAAAGAAAGAAAAGGAGAAGAAGAGATGGCAAAAGCCAGAATACAAAGAAAAGGGAGAATGACAAGTGAAACTAATAAAGGCAAAGAATACGAACGAGAGAGATAAAATGTGACGATTATCCTCTGCGCAGAAATAAGCTGATGAAAGAAGGAAGTGAGAAGGGAAGACGTACACGAAAGGAGGGTAGAGAGAGAGAGAGAAAGAGAGAGAGAGAGAGTGAAAGAGAGAGAGAGAGAGAGAGAGAGAGAGAGAGAGAGAGAGGGAGAGAGAGAGAGAGAGAGAGAGAGAGAGAGAGAGAGAGCAGAGAGAGAGAGAGAGAGAGAGAGAGAAAGAGAGAGACAAAGAGAAAAAAATTAAAAAGCCAAAGAATCACAAGAAACACACGGGATAACAATGGGAAAATCATGTTGGGAACAAAAGAGATAAAAACGAAGGGAATAACAAGCGAAAAAAAGATAACGGAAGGAATAACAAACGAAAAACAACAACAGCAACAACAAAAACGGAAGGAATAACAAACGAAAAAACAAACAAACAAAAAAAAAAACAAAAACGGAAGGAATAACAAACGAAAAAAAAAAAACGGAAGGTATAGCGAGAGAGAGAGAAAAAAAGGTCAAAATAACAAAGGAAAAAAATAACGAACGGTATAATGAAGGAGAAAAAAGTACTATGGAATAAGAAAGATGAAAAAAATATAACGTATGGAATAACAAAGGCAATAAGAAAAGGAAAAAAAATAACGAATACAATAACAGAATAGAGAGAGAGACACACAAATAGAGATACAGATAGAGATAGCTAGAAAGCGAGAGAGAGAGAGAGAAAAAGAGAAAGACAGATAGAGATAGAGAGAGAAAAAAAAAGAAAAGAGAGAGACAGATAAAGATAGAGAGAGAAAAAGAAAAGAAAGAGGCAGATTAGGGCAGATAGAGAGATAAAAAAGAAGAAAGAGAGAGACAGATAGAGATAGATAGATAGATAGAAATATATATATAGAGAAAGAGAGACACAGACAGAGATAGAGAGAGAGAAAAAGAAAGAGAGAGACAGATAGAAATATAGATAGAGAAAAAGAAAGAAAGAGACAGATAAAGATAGAGAGAAAGAAAAAGAAAAGAAAAGAAAGAGAGAATGAGAAAATACCAGAGGGAATAACACAGAGAAAACAGAAGACGACCATAGTAAGAAAAAAACTTTTTCTCATTGGATAACTGTTGCTTTTTGTGGCCGAAGACTAACCCAAGGGAGATCCACGGTTAGTTAAGAGACACACAGAGGAACTGGTGGATTAATTGGACTAACTTATCGATGGATCACATTGATTGAGGGCGTATGGGTAGCTGTGTGTTTGTTTATGTGATGCGCATCTGTCTGAAACGTGTATGCGTATACGTATGTGGAAATGTACATGCGGATATACGTGCAGTTGCGAGTGAAAATATACACGGATGTACTTACAGTTACACATGCACAGACGTACAAAGACATTAAATATATATTATAGATGTGATTACTAGACAAATGACACACTATCGCAAACACACACACACACACACACACACACACACACACACACACACACACACACACACACACCATTGTTACACACACTATGACACACACACACAGCACACACACACACACACACATGCACATTTGTCACATTATTCAAAAAGGGCACAAACACACAGATTGCCACACACGCAGACACACACAAATACACAGACATACACAAATACACATTAATATTGGGACACACAAACACACAGACCTACACAAATATTACAGATATAGAAACACAAATACACACACACTTACACATACAACAGATTACAAACTAAAGACATATACTAAAAATATATTTATCAAATGATGATATATCATATTATACTATGAACCTCTCAAAAAGTAAAACAATAATTAAAAATGAATAAATATTAATAAAGATAAATTATTAAATATGACATATTCCAAGAAAGATGTAAATACTTTTCGTTGAATTGATATCCAAAGAACCCATTGATTAGAAAAACAAAAACAAAACTGAATGATATCATTAAAGCAAACAATTAAAAATAATCAACCAGCTTCAAGAGATTCTCCTAAAGATATACGATCATGCTTAGTTTCCAATTATTGCATTATCTCAGCTCATTAATTGACCCATGGTTAAACTAAAAATAGATAAATGAGGGAAAAATAAGTAAGAACACATTAAGTAACCCAGATAATTTTTTTTTTTTTTTTTTTTGGGGGGGGGGGGTTGAAATGATAGATCCGTCAATCATTTTCGATTTAGTTATGGATGAACATGACATAGATAAAACACAAGAGAATATGGTATACAGGAAAAGGGTATGAAAAAAAACCATCAAAAGTAACTTAAGCGAACAATTAAAATGTACAAACAAAAACACAGATTGATAACAGAAGAAAAGCAATTATTAAAAATAAAGAGAAAGAAATGAAAGAAAGATATATATTATTAATATTATGTTATATGATATATTAGTATGAATAGTATAGCAGTAAGAAGAAGGTGTATATTATATGCAAAGATATATATACATATACATGTTATATATTTAAAATATATATATTATATATTATATTTATATATATATATATTATGAATATAATATAAAAGTTGTTGATATACATATATGGTATATATATTATTATCGCAGAATAAATAATATTAATACGTATATTAAGATAATGTAGACAGAGATATATTTATGAGATAGATATTGAGAGAAAGAGTGTTAGATATATTAGAGAGAGAGATAAAGATAGAACTTCCAAAGTGGAACTTGATGCGTTAGACGTTTATAATTAATAAGAATCGAATGAAATCATTTTAGGTTTAAAGATTTCTTTATCAATGAAAGATGACGCTGCATAAGAGACAGGCAGTGAAGGAGATGAACGCGAGAGGCAGAACAGAAAACATACTTAGATGGAAGAGATATAAGATATTATGTGAAGTGGTGATACATATATTATAATAATGCATAGTATATGCTACAGATATAGAGATAAAGAGAGAAAGATAGATGGACATAAATGATGACGATAACTAAGCATATGATGATGATGCTGATATGTAGATAATCAAAATGAGATAAAATGCATAAAGTTTTAAATAATATAAATCATATTAATAGTATTTTTATAGATGATGAGCAAAGATGATATGAGATATATCAGCTAAAAAGATGCATATTATTTATATATGTAGACAGATGTTAAAACATAAGAAATGGGACTAAACCTGATTAATAGACAGGAACAGATAAAGACACAAGATTATGATATAATATATGATGAGAGTATTATGATAAAATGCAAGATAATAAAGAAAGAAGCAGAAAGATAGATGAAGAGAAAATATCATAGTAGATATTGCATCTGATCCAAATGTAGAATGAGATAGCTTTTATTGTAATGATATTTAAACTCCGAACTGCAAGATGACACACCAAACCTTGAGCGAAAAATAACTTCCTGAAAATGCAATCATATATAGACGCAATATGCTAAAGTGATTTATCAGTAAATATTTTCAGATATCTCAAATGCTGAGGTTGCTTTCATTTATCTCAGTAAGTTTATTTTATATGATTTATGCAACTTGAGCACGATCTTAACTTCATTTTCTACGATTTTCACTATATTATCACAACATCATTATCCTCACTATCATATAACTAATATTATTTATTATTTAACACATTATTATCCTTCATTAACGAGAATTAATGATGGTTATTATTATTACGCATTATATTTTTACATCATATTATTTATCCCAGCTTATTAATTGTGAATCATTACATTTTATAAAACACTTAGAGATCATACACTTATTAATTGATTATGCTATGAGTCTTATTGCATTCTTGATTTATCTCTATTTATCTGCAAGAGTTATTAGAATTGTGCATTTTTCCTGACTCAAGATATGAAATGGCTTTTTCGTGAGGCGATAACATTTAATATGATGCATAATACACATTACTTAGGAACCTAAAACTATAGAAATGAAAAGGTATAAGAATGATAATGTATATTGATGATCTACATAAGATATAATTTAAACATCAACATAAGATTGATAATTCAATATATACACAATACACATATATTTAATCAAACATT
>NC_091575.1:24831351-24833851 GCF_042767895.1 Penaeus vannamei
ATATATATACATATATCTATATATATATATATATATATATATATATATATATAGATATATATACAGACAGAGAGAGAGACAGACAGAGAGAGAGACAGAGAGATTGAGAGAGAGAGAGAGCAGAGAGATTGAGAGAGAGAGAGAGAGAGAGAGAGAGAGAGAGAGAGAGACAGACAGAGAGAGAGAGAGAGAGAGATGAGAGAGTATATATGTATGAGAAAGAGATATATGTGCTATAGAAAGAGAAAGTATGTTATAAGAGAAAGAGAAAGAGAAAGAGATAACAAAAATAGCAAGGCTCATAGTAATGAAAGCTTCAAAGAATAAAGAAATCATATGAAAAGTGATGATAATGATAATGTCAATAATGAATATAATGAGGATAAGGATAATGACACTGATGAAAATAGACGTAGTAATAAAAGGATAACGATAATGATAATATTAATAATGATGATAATGATAATGATAATGATAATAATGAAAATAGTAATAATAATGTTGATAATGATAGCAATAATGATGTTTATAATAACAAGATTATAATGATGACAGTAGTAATAACAGTAATGTTAATGATAATAATAGTAATAATACTAATGTCAATGATAAAAATAATAACTATAATGATGACAATGATGACAAAAGTAATAATAATCCAAATAACAATAATGATGAGAATACCCATGATAATGATAAAAAACAATAGGAATAGTAATAACTTTATTAATAATTGTAATAATAGAAATGATGAATGATACAATTATAATGGTAATAATATTGATAACAACAATAATAATAGTGATAATAATAATGTTAATGATAATAATAACGATAATGGCAATGATAACAATAATAGTAATGATAATAACAATAATAATAATAATGATAATAATAACAACAACAACAATAATAATAATAATAGTAATAATAGGAATGATAACACTAATACGGACAATAATAACAGTGATAGTAATAATGCTAATAGTAATAACATCAATAATAAAAAATTATGATGATAATGATCATGAAAATTATAATAATCATAATGATAATAATGATAACAATAATGATGAAAATGACAATAATGATAAAAATAATATATATGAGGCAAATAATGATGATAAATGACCCTATTAAATGTGATGATAATAATCATAAAAAGTGATATTGATGACAATTGCAATAATGATGATGATAATAACATTGACAATGATGCTGATAGTAGTAATGATAATAATAGTAATGTTGTTAATGATTACAATAACGATAACAGTAATAATGATATAAATGTTGATGATGAATTTATGATAATAAAAATAATGATGACAATATTATTAATAATGATAGTGAAGAAAATAGTAATGATAAAGATACTAAGGATGATGATGACTAAGATCGTGATAATGAGGATAATGATAATAATGATAATAATAATGATAATTGTAGCGGGGCGTAGACTTTAAGTGGTCTGGTTGAGTCCTGGATCAACCAAGAATATTGAGTTCTTTGCTCAAGGAAAGATTCGTCTGCAGTGAACAGATGTAAGGTTCCAGGCCTACGGCACGCTGCCACCACCCGATTAGTAGGTTCGGGAACCGTGTATGTCGTGTAAGTGGGTGTGGGCGTTGTATCAGAGAAGGGTGGAAAGAAAGTACAGGATGTGTGTACTGAATGTTGGATGTGTAAGTGTGTAGATGTGAAAAGGGAGATAGCGTAGGCTGAGCGTCTGTGCATGGACGCCGGTATTGGAAGAAAAAGCAAAGATCTATAGAATTCTTCTTCTTCCCCTTCGGTTTGAGCATCCGCCTGCTGGGAGCGGGAACACAGGTATGGCTAAATGAATTTGTCTCTTTTGATATCAGCTTAATATCTCTCTGATTTATCTGGCCTTTTTTACAGCCTTTCAAGGGTTGCGTGATGTCAGAGCAACCAGCGATGTGCTGTTTAGGAGACCCGAGTCCGAGAAAGATTTAGGCATCTAACCTTGGTCAGAACCAGAACTTTAGTGGTGGTAAGATTATGAATTATTCTGACTGGAGTTGAGTAAAAGCTCTATGATGGTATGATGTTTATTTTGGGAGCAAATTGCACTCACTAGGGACTTACAGGCATTTTCAGTCATGGAAAGGTAGACAAAGGTGTGTGCATCACCGATTTATCACAGCGGAGGTGATGCGCGAGAAATTAACACCAGATAAAATTTAGCACGAAATATAAAAATGTCTTCCCTAAGTTGGAGACGTCGGCAAGAGGAAAAAAAACATTAGAAAAAAATAAATAAAGGAAAGGATACGGAGAAAATCCGATAATGAACAGTTGTGGTAAGAACTGTGCATTTCGGCCATAAGATATTCACAATATTCAGGTTTAAAAATAAATAAATAGTTATTTTGGCTTGGCGACTTCAACGCCATGAAAGCAGTGAGACTTGGTAAATATTACGTTCATGGTTATAAAAATAACCTTCATATTATCATCACAGTCCTTGACTGGTGGT
>NC_091575.1:24843851-24846351 GCF_042767895.1 Penaeus vannamei
TCGCGTCCCCTCCTTCGCCTTCCCTCCTTCGCATCCCTCCCGCTCCCTCCTTCGCCCTCCCCTCCTTCGCCTCCCCTCCTTCGCCTCCCCTCCTTCGCATCCCTCCTCCTTCGCCTCCCCTCCTTCGCATTCCTCCCTCGCCTCCCTCCTTCGCCTCCTCCTCTCTTCGCATCCTCCCCTCCTTCGCCTCCCTCCCTCGCCTCCCATCCTTCGGGCATCCTCCCTCGCCTCCGCTCCCTCCTTCGCCTCCCCTCCTCCTTCGCCTCCCCTCCTTCGCATCCCCTCCTTCGCCTCCCCCTTCTTCGGCATCCTCCCTCGCCCTCCCCTCCTTCGCCTCCCCTCCCTCGCCTGCCCTCCTCTCTGCATCCTCCCTCGCTCCTCCCCTCCTTCTGCCTCCCCTCCTTCGCATCATTCCCTCCTTCGCCTCCCCTCCTTCGCCTCCCCTCCCTCGCCTCCCCTCCTTCTGCATCACTCCCTCGCCTCCCTCACTTCGCATCCCTCCCCCTCTCCTTCGCCTCCCCTCCCTCGCCTCCCCTCCTTCGCATCCCTCCCTCCGCCTCCCCTCTTTCGCCTCCCCTCCTTCCGCATCATCCCCCTCCTTCTGCCTCCCCTCCTTCGCCTCCCCTCCTTCGCATCCCCTCCTTCTGCCTCCCCTCCTTCTGCTTCCCCTCCTTCTCTGCCTCCCCCTCCTTCCGCTTCCCCTCCATCGCCTCCCCTCCTTCGCTTCCCCTCCTTCGCATCCTCCCCTCCTTCGCATACCTCCTTCGCATCATCCCCTCCTTCTGCCTCCCCTCCCTTCGCGCTCCCCTCCTTCGCATCCCCTCCTTCGCCTCCCCTTCTCTCGCATCCTCCCTCGCCTCCCCTCCTTCGCCTCCCCTCCCCTCGCCTCCCCTCCTTCGCATCCTCCCTCGCCTCCCCTCCTTCGCATATACCCTCCTTCGCATCCTCCCCTCCTTCGCATTCTCCTTCGCCTCCCTTCTTCGCTTCCCCCTCCTTCGCCTCCTCCTCCTTCGCCTCCCCTCCTTCGCATCATCCCCTCCTTCGCCTCCCTCCTTCGCATCCCCTCCCTCGCCTCCCCTCCTTCGCATCCTC
Organism: Penaeus vannamei; assembly: GCF_042767895.1. NCBI lineage: Eukaryota > Metazoa > Arthropoda > Malacostraca > Decapoda > Penaeidae > Penaeus > Penaeus vannamei. The sequence continues at coordinate 24,844,944 of NC_091575.1, forward strand.
CTTCGCCTGCCCCTCCCTCGCCTCCCCTCCTTCGTGACATCCTCTCCTCGCCTCCTCCTCCTTCGCTTCCCCTCCTTCGCCTCCCTCCTTCGCCTCCCCTCCTTCGCCTCCCCTCCTTCCAGCTTCCCCTCCATCGCATCCTCCCCTCCTTCGCCTCCTCCCCTCCTTCGCGTCCCCTCCTTCGCCTCCCCTCCTTCGCCTCCCCTCCTTCGCCTCCCCTCCTTCGACTCCCCTCCTTCGCCTCCCCTCCTTCGCATCCTCCCCTCCTTCGCGTCCCCTCCTTCGCCTCCCCTCCTTCGCCTCCTGCCCTCCTTCGCCTTCCCTCCTTCGACTCTGACCTCCTTCGCCTCCCTCCTTCCTGCATCCTCCCCTCCTTCGCCTCCCCCTCCTTCGCATCCTCCCCTCCTTCGCCTCCCCTCCTCTCAGCATCCTCCCCTCTCCTTCGACTCCCCTCCTTCGCCTCCCCTTCTTCGCATCCTCCCCTCCTTCTTCGCCTGCCCTCCTTCGCATCCTCCACTCCCCTCCCCCACCTTCGCCTCCCCTCCTTCGCCTCCCCTCCCTCGACTCCCCTCCCTCGACTCCCCTCCTTCGCATCCTCCCCTCCTTCAGCCTTCCCCTCCTTCGCCTCCAACCCCACCTCCTTCGCCTCCCCTCCCTCGACTCCCCTCCCTCGACTCCCCTCCTTCGCCTCCTCCCCTCCTTCGCCTTCCCTCCTTCCCATCCTCTCCTTCGCCTCCCCTCCTTCGCCTCCCCTCCCTCGACTCCCCTCCTTCGCCTCCTCCCCTCCTTCGCCTCCCCTCCTTCGCCTCCTCCGCTGCCATCCCCAAAACAACCGTCTTCCACTGTGCTTCAAGTGTCCTTCGTCGGTCTGCCTTGCACGAGAAGCAAAAGGGCTAATGAGTTTTTAATGTTCGTCTTCTAATAACTCCTTTCCCCCCCCTCTTTCTTCCTCCTTCCTCCCCCCTCCCCCCCCCCCCCTGCTCAAAATGGAAGAAGAAAAGAGGGAGAAAAAAAGGAAGGGGAGGAAAGAAAGATGTAGAAATTTCACATGAGTAAGTCTTTCATTTTGCTCTGCAGGTGTTCGAGGTGCCTGGCGAGTAATGACGAAAGTTTTCGTTGTTATAAAAAGAAAGAAAGAAAGAAAAAGAACCAAGAGACAAAAGGAAAGAAAGGAAGGAAAATAAAAATGAAAAACAGCTTGATGAAAAAAAGGGAGAAACGTCATTTGCTCAAGATGCCTCACTAGAAACATGCAAAAATCCCTCTTAACTTTAATTCTTATCACTATCTTATATCGAGAATATGATCTCATTACCACCCAGATATACATCGAGTTGCGTGTCAGGTGTGAATGATAATGAATAATTACACAATGCATACTAATCACAATGAGTTAATTTGATAAACC
>NC_091575.1:24851351-24856351 GCF_042767895.1 Penaeus vannamei
CTCGTCTTCCCCCTTATTCTTTTGCTCCTTTTTCTTCTCCTCTTTCTTTTCATACTCAACCCTCCTCCTTCTCCTTCTTCTCCTCCTCCTCCTTCTCCTTCTTCTTCTCCTCCTTCTTCTCCTCCTTCTTCTCCTCCTTCTTCTTCTTCTTCTTCTTCTTCTTCTTCTTCTTCTTCTTCTTCTTCTTCTTCTTCTTCTTCTTCTCCTTCTTCTTCTTCTTCTTCTTCTCCTCCCCCTCCTCCTCCTCCTCCGAAGCCACTACCATCGACACCATAATAATCCCTTAATTATCATCACTGCCTCCGATAAAGAGGAAGGTCATGTTAATGGCCTAATTAACAGTTATTTAGTAAGTGGTTGGGAGCTAAGTTGCCCCAAAAAAGTTGCTGACGGATCGTGATTGGGAAATTACAGCTGGTTTGGCCATGACTAAGTCGACAGGTAATTTGATTTTATTAAAGTTATCTCATGAATTCAAGATGGAAAGCGAAAAAAGGTAGAAAAAAAATCTTTAGTTAATAAAATGATTAAAAACGAAGAGAGATATTGATTATGAAAGAATTATTATCATCATTCCTTAGGTATTACAAACATCTGGCAACTATTCAAAGCCAACGTCACGAAACCGAAGCAGGAGTCACAGCAGGCAGATCGGACACGCCCTACATGCCGCTGCCTGTTTAAATTTCGTTAAATCCTTTATAACTATGGGATCAGGGCGAAAGCTTCCACTGGTTTCAAGCATATACGACCCTCCCCCCCCAAAAAAAAAACAGAAAGAGAGAGAGAAAGAGAAAGAGAAAGAGAAGAGAGAGAGAGAGAGAGAGAGAGAGAGAGAGAGAGAGAGAGATCAATTCACTTACCTCGTAAATACCTGTATAAGGGTGTCCGCAAAACACCGTCACCTCTGAGGTCATTTCTGAACCATTTTGGAAGGGTATATTTTACACACACCTACAAACACGCACACATACATATACATACCTATACATAGATACATTCATACACACACACATATATACATATTTATATATCTTTGTGTGTGTATGTGTGCGTGTGTGTGTGTGTGTGTGTGTGTGTGTGTGTGTGTGTGTGTGTGTGTGTGTGTGTGTTTACATACAGGCATATATATATATATATATATATATATATATATATATATATATATGTATGTATATATATATATATATATATATATATATATATATGTATATATATATATATATAGAGATAGATAGATAGATAGATAGATAGATTATAGATATAGTCATATAGATAAGTAGATATATATACATACATAATGCATACATACATGCATACATAAATACACATACACATATATTATTTATGCACAAATATATTTATATAGAACAATAATTTTCATGGGGCAGACACTGGATGGAAAGAAAAATGCCAAGAACTCTGCATTCGCCCACAGTCTTGTATAATTTTTAATTTATAGTTCATTTTTCATTCGTTCTTCTCAGTGTGTCGATGCCGGAGTTGAGCAATCACAACCAAATTCCGCCCGATGATTCTATCTAAATATCATTCTTTGAAACTTTCCAAACAATATGGAATCTACGAAATAATTCAATAATTCTCTTTCTAAATGCTCTTCATTAAATCTCCCTTTTCAGCAATAATGAATTCAATATTACTTAAATCTGTCTGTAAACACAATTTAATTGATATAAGCAGCCATACGATAAATGTACAACATTAACAGTAATAATAGTGATGCAGTAATATTACTATTAAAAAAATATATATATATACATTCAGAAATTTACATCAATATTGTCTTTTTGAACATATTATTCTGAATTACATGTAAAAACAGGTTGAATTACGAAAACATATATCAAATCTTTATTATAGCCTGCGGCGTGTTTGCACAAAGCGAATTTCCAATATTTGAGAGAATTCCTTTAGAAACACTCACGCCTCAGTGATTGTTCAAAGACACTGCACATATCAGAAATAACAATGAAATAATATATATATATATATTTTTTCTATTGTACATTGCAAGTGATATCCCTCTCTGATATTGCTTCAGAAAAAAAGATATTGTTTTCTTTTTGACAGATGAAATGGTACGAAAACCGGCTGGAGATTGGGTGCCTCTCACGCGCACGAAGAGGCTATGGGGGAAACAGCTGATTTTAACGGGTTATTCGGAGAGGGTTTTCATATAATGATAACAATCGTGATTATAATTGATAATGATAGTGACAGTGGTGGTAGGATTGTGGTGGTGGCTATAGTACTATCAGAAGAAGTAATTATAATATCAACAGTAATAGTAATGATAATGTCATCACAATACTCGCAACAATGATAAAGAACAACAATAGTAGTAACGGCAATAATAATGATGGTATTAAATCCAGTAATTATTATACCACTACTAGTACTGCTTTTATTAATGATAATTTTGATAACGGTAATAATGATAATAATCACTACGGTGGTTATGACTGTAATAGTAATGATGACGATGATGATGATGATGATGACAAGAAATACAATAACAAAATTAATGATGGTAATAAAAACAACAAAACAATGGAAATGATAGTATCATAATATAAACAAAAATGATAATAACGATTATGATGACGATAATAATAATAATGATGATAACAACAATAATAATAGCAACAACACTGATAAAGATAATGATAATAATGACGACGATGATAATGATGATAATAATGATAAAGAAAATAATAGTGATAACAATGGTAGTAGAAATAATATTAATGGTTATAATAATGATAATAAAGAGAATGATAATAAAATAATGATGAAGGTAAATTAATGATAACATTGATAACTATAGTATAATGATAATGATGATGATGATAATAATAATAACAATGATGATGGTAATGATAATGATGATAATGATAATGATAATGAGGATAATGATAAAAATAATAATGATTACCATATTAATGACAATAGTAATATTAATAACAATAATAGTGATAACAATGATGATAATGTTAATGGTATATTAAAAATAATATAGTAATGGCGATAATAAAAATAACAATAATAATATATGTCATGATAGGAATACTAATAACAATAAGAATGATATTAATAAATGTTATAATAGTTGTAATAATCATAAACATGATGATAATCAAAATAATGATAGTATACTACTACTAACAATAGTAATAACGATCGTTATTATAAGCATAAACATAAGCATGATAATCATTATCATAATAATAATAATAACGAAAATAGTAATAGTGACGGTGACACTGATAATGATAATGATGATAACAATGATAATAATAATAACAATAACGATAACAATGAGAATGAAAATGATAATGATAGTAATATTGATAGCAATAGTAATAAAACTATTAAATAAATATTGATACATTAAAATTTTTTACATCAATATTGCCTTTTTTAACACCATGTTATTCTGAAATACATGGAAAAACAGGTTGAATTACGAAAACATATATCAAAACTTTAGTAAGTATAGCCTGCGGCGTGTTTGCACAAAGCGAATTTCCTTTAGAAACATTCATACATGTGATTGTTCAAATACACTGCACATATCAAAAATAGCAATAAAATCATATATATGTTTTTCTATTGTACATTGCAAGTGGTATACCTCTCTGATATTGCTTCAGAAAAAAATATTCATAATTCATGCACATTTTTGCGTAGTTTATAATAATAATAATAATAATAATAATAATAATAATAATAATAAAAATAAATTGTGTTAGTATGCAATATATGATTGTTCTTTTTGTCAGTGTGGATAGTATTGACACATTCCCAAGGATGGGTCTCAAAGAGTACATTTTGCCTTCTTAAAGAGTACATTTTGCCTTCTTAAAGAGTACATTTTGCCTTCTTAAAGAGTACATTTTGCCTTCTTAAAGAGTACATTTTGCCTTCTTAAAGAATACATTTTGCCTTCTTAAAGAGTACATTTTGCATTCTTAAAGAGTACATTTTGCATTATTAAGTGGGTTAATGCATGGAATGGCCACAAGAATTGCTGTTCTCGATTCACGATGATCTATTGAACAGTTTGAGACCAATTTGAAAGATGTACTCAAATTATGAATTAACACACACTCATTTTGCTTTCTATAGTGGGTTAATACATGAAATGGATACTTAAGAACGACTGATCTTGATTTAAGATGACCTAAGAAATATATTGTCATGTGTTTCATGGATGTACTCAAATTGCGAATTAAAAATGCTAATTACCATTAATTATATCGTTCTTAAGCGACCTAATAAACAAATTAAACAGTAAAGAATTGGGAATTATGATTTTCACACATACAGAGAACATTTTAAGATAAGTTTGAAAGATGTACTCAATTTGTGAATTAAGAGTCACACTTAGGGGGTCTTCAGTGGCGCCCCCTGGTTGCTGTGAAGAATTGCAGAGCTTAAGAATTGCCTTTTTTGGGGGTCTCCTATCATAGATGCAGACATTCCAGGCCTCAATTTTTTTTTTTTTTTTTTTTTTTTTTTTTTTTTTTTTTTTTACTTTTCTGGGCTTCCGAATTAATAATGATAATGATAACGATAACGATAATAATAGGACCCGATAATGATTATGGTGATAAGGATGAATATAATGGAAAAAAACAAGCTGGAAATAGAAACACTTACATAAAAGACAAAAGAGCTATTAATTTATTTTACGGCCTCTATATTTCTATAAAAACTCCACTTATATTTCTCGTATGATAATAGACGGGCAATAGACGTACTTATCGACCGACAGAAAATCGATTTAAGCAGAGATTTTTTCACTTGAAATATTCTGTATTCCATAGTATATATATAGTAGAAATAGTTTAAAAGTAAGAGTTAAATTGTTCGCCTTATAATGATTTATGATTTATATAAAAAAAACAGTTTTTCATTTCCATAATCTGCATCATCTCCATTCGTTTTCAGTCAATTCAATTTCTTTGAATACAGTT
>NC_091575.1:24861351-24866351 GCF_042767895.1 Penaeus vannamei
AGAGAAAGAGAACGCAAGAATGAGAAATATATGGAGATAGAGACTAAAACTGCGAGACAGATAATATAAAAAAAACCTTTAACAGACATTTTAACGCCCTTCCCTGCCCTTACCCAGACTTTTATTGGCTCCATACATTAACTCTCAACGCGAACGCAAGCTCCACAAGGAGACAAGAACGTGATATCCCACCAGCAACCCGTAAGGTCGACATTCCCATAGACCTATCCCACGAGCACGAACCTTCCTGCAGGTCACGTGATCCCCCCAAATAAGGATCATCCATGTCCCTACACAGTTTCAGAACGACATATTTTGTGGTTATCGTGATCACCGCCGAGAAAGGAATGGCGATGAAAAGGGATTGCTGCCTTATATATACACGCGAGACTGAGAGAGTCCGACTAGTGTTTTTGTTTTCTATTTTTAAATCTCATCTTTTTACAGTGGTTATTTTCGTTCTTCTTATTCTTATTATTGTTATTATCATTCTTATTTTTATACTGGATTTAGCATTACCATTATCATCATTATCATTTTCTTTTCATTATTATTTTATTATCATTATTATCATTATTATTATTATCATCATTGTTATTATTACCATTATTATTATTATGATCATTATTATTATCATGGCCATTGTAAATGTCATTATCATTATTGTCATTATTAAAATCATCATTAGTACTAATATCATCATAAGTAATTTCTGTTACCATTGTTATCATCATTATTATCATCGTTGTTGTTGCTGGTATTATTATCATTATTATCCTTATTATCATAATCATTATTGCCGTTGTTGTTATTATCATCATTATTATTGTTATGATCATTATCATTGTCATTAATCATGATGAATATAATTATCCTCATCATCATCATTATAAAAACAATCATAACAATAACAATAATAATCACAAAACAGCAACAACAATAATAATAATTACAACAATAGTAACACCAACAATAAAAATGAAATAGTAATAGTAATGATGATAATATGAAAATGACAGGAAAAATAATAACAAGAAAAACACGCACATACAATAATGACAATAACAGTAATAATAATATTAGCAATAGGAAAATACACATTCTCTGCGTCTCTCTCATTTTTTTCTTCTTTTTTCCTTCTTTTTCCTTCCTTTCGTTCTCTTTTATATATTTTTTTATTTCCCCCTTTCCCAATTTGCTACAAAAATCCCTTTATAATGAATATCAAAATTAAATTAAGAATGGCATCGCTGAATTGAACGAAAAAAGAAGGGAATGGAAATAATAAGAACAACTGGAACAGATTCAGGTCAAGGTCAAATTTTCATTAAAAAAGGAAAAGAAAAGAAAAGAATTCACGATTTCAAAATCACATAAAATCCCTCGTCAATTTCAATTTTTTTATTCCAAAAAATGTTTCATTTTTAAAAATTCTTTAATCATCAAATGCACAAAGTTTCAATCACGTCTATTCCACTTTATTCCTGTCTGTTTCTCGCTCTCTCACTTTCTCCTACGTTTATCAGGTCTTATCAGACACTTCCTTGACGACGGATTTTCCACGATAATGTCACTCTCGGGGCAAGGGACGTATAAGCGACAAGTTATGCAAGGTCTCTAAGGTCAATATTGGCCTAGAATCTTTGAACGGGACGCTCTTACCTCCCTCCTTCCACGTGCCACGGAGCCCGTCTATGTATTCTCAAGGTCGTATATCGCTTCGTAATTATGGCGGGCATTACTATGGTATAAAGGACAAAGTGTAGGGGGACAGGGGATGGGGCTACACCGCAGTGAAAGAGTTTGGGAAAGTAGACTAAGATATATACATACATATAAATATATATATATATATATATATATATATATATATATATATATATATATATATATATATTTATATACATATGCATATCTATATATATATATATATATATATATATATATATATATATATATATACATATATATATATATATAACTCTACATGCACATATATACTTCTATTATTTCCTCATAACTCCTCACTGAAACCTTGCTGGGAATGCATGGAAAAGCACCCAAGCCCGATCATTAGTTCAGGAAGCGTCTTACAGCTTTCTTTTTTTTCTTTTCTAGTAGGAGTGTTATAGATTAAATCAAAACAGTTACCTTTTTGTTATTAAAATGTGTTTTAAGGGAAAGAAAGAAACAATCATACAATCATTAAAACGTACTTTTTTTCCTTTGATATTTTAATTTCTCAATCACGATCGAAAAAAATAATTAATCCTCCGGAGTCTTTGTGATGTGAAGTAATATTGTAATTTAGAGTAATTAAGATTTTAATGCTAGGAAGGTGAAAGTTAAAAAAACTAAAACAAAACGAAGGGATTAAGTAAAGAGAGAGAGAGAGAGAGATAGATAGATAGATAGATAGATAGATAGATAGAGAGAGAGAGAGAGAGAGAGAATACTATCTGTGTCATCGAACTGTATCTTTATAACAATCACACACACACACAAACACACACACACACACATACACACACACACACACACACACACACAAACACACACACACACAAACACACACACACACACACACAAACACACACACACACACAAGCACACACACACACACACATACAAACAAACACACACACAAACACACACACACACGCACACACACACACACACACAAACACACACACACACACACACACAGCACAAACACACACATACACGCACACATATACACACACATACACACACACACACACAAACACACACACACACACAGCAAAAACACACACACACAAACACACACACACACAAACACACACACACACACACACATAACACACACATACACGTGCACACACACACACACATACAGCACACACACACACAAACACAGCAAGAATAATACAGCACAAATGCCACACCACAAACACACACACACACAAACACACACATGCACATATATACTTCGATCATATTTGTACAACACTGCCACTTCTGGTTCTACGATCAATACAAAAGGCAAGCTAAAATGTCTGTATGGAGATCTTTGGTTATTCACGACCGCCTTGAAGGTACCAATCTCACTTTTACTTGGCAAAAGGTGTTGCTACTTTATTCTCGATTATCATTGAATCTGGTTTTCAACTCAGATTACCTTGGAGATTGTGCTATTTTTTTTTTTTTTAGTTTTTGTTTGAAGTTATCTAACACTTTGTTACTTATTCATCAAAGATCGTTTTTACTGCTTTTTAAAGATTCATTTAATATTATGGGTTTGATATGAGGAAATTATTTTTTTTTTTAAAGAGGAAATTAAAGAAAATTTGTTTTATTGTATTCAGTAAATCTTGTATGAAAGATTTCGTTTGTGAAATAAAAAAAAGTCTCATTTGCTAATATGTATGTTGAGTTCAGAATGTCTCTCACAAACTCATAAAAATCCTGCGTTTCATTAGATTTCTTAAAGAGCGAGTCTGGATTTTTTTTTCTCATCCTCGTTAAACTCTAATTCGATTTGGCGAGATCTGTCTTTCGCGAAATGCCGTCAAACCTACATCCGATTTGAAGTGATCTATACTTCGCGAAATGTCGTCAGATTAACAAGAATAGGGACGCTAGCAGGGGGGGAGGGAGGGGGGGAGGGGTAGGCAACTGGAAGCACTCGTCCTCCCCCCCTCTCCCCCCCCCGACTCTCCAAGCTTTCCAAACTGGCCCCTTGAATGAGCTGACCAAACTATATTTTTCCACTGAAATAATTGAAGAAGCAAGATTTGAGATTGTTAATTTTATAGTTTTCTATGGTGCATGAAAAATGACGATTGAGCGATATGTGACGTCAAATATTAGGATGAATATTATTTTTTTTCCAATAACGACATTTTATAAAATAATGGTGTTTTATATACGCATGCATAAATGAAGGAGATTTTCAAACCATAACAACAGAAGCATTGTTGGAAGTTTAATGTGATGAAGTATCTACTCCATGTATCTTTTAAAACAATTCTAAAAAAGGTCAAGGTCGTCAGTAGGATAGAACGGGGTGGGTGGAGGGAGGCTAAGATAGTATTTACCCCCCCCCCCAACAACAACAAAAAAAGGAATTTGAAGTGGTATCCCTGGGCAAAAAAAAAAAAATATTTGTGCTACTTGTCATCTTCACTCGTAAGGTTACTGTAAGTCTAGTTCATATTTGCCGATATAGAGATAAAAAAGATATCTAATGATGCAAGAAAAAAAATGTAATGGATAAGTCAGAGATAAACAGATATCTAATGATTCTAGAAAAAAGTGAAATAGATATAAACACATAAACAAACAAACAGTGTTCTTATTCAACACTCGCCTCCAATTTCCAAGTCCACAATGCAGCAATCCCACAGTGTGAACCGCAGCTTCGAGTCTTGGTTCCGAAACACATACAATACCCCATCCTCGAATCAGCAAGCGTTTCGAACACAAGAGTCGAAACTAGCTATTCGGACACTGGCAACGTTGAGAGGCGAACTTGAAGAGAAAGGGGAAGGATGAAGCCGCGGGATGTAAATTAGCAATGAAGATGAATAAATAGACAGGCAGCTGGCAAAGGGACACGCGTGATAGATTTCCAGGGACATGGGACTGGATGAAAACTGAATGGGTGGATAAGATGATGGAAAGATAGAGCGAGGAAAAGAGAAACGGAAAGAAAGACAGATAGGCAGTAAAAATATATGATACTATTAATAGACATACGCGTTCAATCAATCCTTTTTGTTGCAAAATTACTCGTATTTTTTTCTTAATTCGTATGCCTTGCAGCGAAAGAAAGATTATTCATAGCTCATAGATCGAGGTCAACAGATTTTTAAATATTTCTTACAAACAACACATATAATGCCAATAAGAGGGAAAATTGTAATAAATGGAATTTATAAAGCCACTGCTGGCAGCTATGATCATAACAAAGGTAAAAATAATCGGAAATACTTTACAAACTCAGACTCAGCAGAGGT
>NC_091575.1:24871351-24873851 GCF_042767895.1 Penaeus vannamei
GAGATTCGGGGAAGAAGTCTCCGGTGATGTCCAGCCATGTTTCACATACTCACGAATGGCTTAGTCGCCTCAGCTGAGAAAACAATGGTCCTTAACCCACGCATCATACCCCTACCCTCCTCTCACACGGGAAACCAGGAGCTCGACCTGTTATAAAAGTATAAACATCTCGGGATGAACGTAAAAGATGCAGACCTGATCGTTTCTCTAAAGAAGAGACTCCGGGAGAGATTGAGGTCGCTGAAAGTTCTTGTCAGGAAAGGACATGACATTAATGTTAAGCTCGCTAGAATGTTTTGCTTGGCTTTTATAAGTTTAGTTGTAGAACCAATCACAAAACTGCACTTGTTGGCAGTGCAAAGAACTCGGAGATAAAAAGAAGCTTGTAGAAATTGCAGAATGTCAGTTGGTGATTGTGTCCCTGAAGTCTTGGATAACAGTGTATAACAGTGAACATGAGATCAGAACTAAACTTACATCCCATTTTGTTAGAATAATATATATTTAGACAACTCATAATTGGTGCTTTCAAGGCCCTGGGGTAACTTCATGCAGTCTTCCCACATATTCCAAAAAGAGCCTACAATGGTACAATCCATGCCTATAGATACAGACTGTAAGTCACATAAAAGCGCGCCCTCTGATACATCAAATCTACATGATCATGACAAAGCTTAATGGGCCCATAAGTAAAATACTAAATCGATCCAGTCCCCCAAGGAAAAAATCATCACTGTGTACCCTGCTGCGTGTTAAAACAAATTGCGTTAACAGGGAAAAGGAACAGAATATATATGAGGGCATGAGGGATATAGCTGATTACGAAACTGACAGAACCGTACAGTCTGGCTTTACAAGTTGAATTTTGTACTGTGTAACGTAAAAACAAAAATGGTTTACTGCATCAAGTTGATATGAGATTGCCAAACTGGTCTGAAAGACCACAACCGGGTTAACTGAGTGAAGGTATACTCTTTCCAACATTATAATTCTTGAGTAGTTTTCTTTCAGGAAACAGCAGATAAGTGATGGAGAAATTGGGAACTGTGCCAAAGAAGCTGCAATGTGTCTACAAGAGGAGGCGCAACATCTAGGTTTGTATGGATACTGCATCTCATAAATGACAGTATAGGCAAGCAATAACCACGTAGACATATTAGTAAAAAAAATAAAAAAAAAACTAGTAAAGATACTGTACACATAGATCTTGGGTTGCCTCTTACTAGGACTGTAAACATTTAAAAAATATGATAAGGAAGACCTGGCAGATGTGACGAACTCAAAAAGACTTGAAAACTTTAGCATAAGGCACTATGATCAGTAGGGAGATTGCAAGCCCTCCTTCGGGTGGTACCAAAGTAAATCTAGACAGTGACGTGATTATTGCAAGAATCCGTTTAGTCTGCAGAACGTACTGGCAACTGCTCGGTGTAAGTGCAGAAGAATCTAGAGGCAGGCTGTGTATCGAAGAAATTGAGCGAACACTTGAGCACTGTATCTCGGAGTGTCATTTGATACAACCTTCTTAGACCACTTAACGTGAGGTATGAAAAAACTATGTGATTACTTCGTTTCATCTGATGCAATGGAAGAGATATTCATAATATATCCTGAATTTACTATGTAACGTTACCGCTGTCATAGAACATTGATATGTAAACACTGGCAAAAGTATGTCAATTTCATATTTTGCATGACTTATATTTTCATTTCACCCTGTACAATTACAGCAATCACATAATTCTGTTCTCGGTCGAATATATACAAAACTGTAATCATGTTTGCCCGGGCCTGAGCAGACAGCCAGGATGGTAAATAAACTTACTTAATTGTGCAGTTACATGATTAAACGGGGAATTTTCAGTAGATTTGTCCACTTTGGTACTAACCTTTTTGCTTTTTTTTTTCCAAGATTTTTCTTTCCTCTTTTTGTTGTATTAGTGTTTAACTGTAAAATTTAAACATGATATTTCTCACCTGATGATACCATAATCACCAAAACATTCTGGACATGAGACTGAAAACACATACATTCAGAGTATTGATAAAGCAGTAAGGGAGTTAGTTCTAATAGGTATGAAGTCAATAGTTTTGAACTTTTCTTCGAAACTCGTGGTTTGACAAGGAAAATATGCTATGATTTTCGAAATAAGTTTAATGAGGTTTTCTTTGAGTACACCTAAGTATTATAGGTATTTGCTTGGAACGTTATTGCAATCACTGGACTAATTATAACTATTATGAAAATTCATGGCACGAAATATGAGAAAACAATCATAGATCTGGACCAAAAGACAGTCTCTCCCATGTTCGCCACAGCTCCGCCAATATCTGAAGAGCCAGCTTCGACTCACGAATTCGAAACACTTGGTAACGCGAGAAAATATGTGCTTCGAATTCACGAGTCGAAACCTGCTATTCGTACAATTGATCGAGAGAGAAATGTAGAAGTGGATGCGTCTCTATAGTACATCGGAATGGCACCCAAGTAGATATCCTG
>NC_091575.1:24901351-24903851 GCF_042767895.1 Penaeus vannamei
CTATCTATCAATAAATCTGTCTATCTATCTATCTATCAATAAATCTGTCTGTCTATCTATCTATCAATAAATCTGTCTGTCTATCTATCTATCAATAAATCTGTCTATCTATCTATCTATCAATAAATCTGTCTATCTACCTATCTATCAATAAATCTGTCTATCTATCTATTTATCAATAAATCTGTCTATCTATCTATCTATCAATAAATCTGTCTATCTATCTATCAATAAATCTGTCTATCTATCTATCTATCAATAAATCTATCTATCTATCTATTTATCAATAAATCTGTCTATCTATCTATCTATCAATAAATCTGTCTATCTATGTATCTATCAATAAACCTGTCTATATATCTATCTATCAATAAATCTGTCTATCTATCTATCTATCAATAAATCTGTCTATCTATCTATCTATCAATAAATCATTCTATCTATCTATCTATCTATCAATAAATCTGTCTATCTATCTATCTATCAATAAATCTGTCTATCTATCTATCTATCAATAAATCTGTCTATCTATCTATCTATCAATAAATCAGTCTATCTATCTATCTATCAATGAATCTGTCTATCTATCTATCTATCAATAAATCTGTCTATCTATCTATCTATCAATGAATCTGTCTATCTATCTATCTATCTATCAATAAATCTGTCTATCTATCTATCTATCAAGCTCTCCTCTAGAATACATTGTATATATTCACATCTAACATGAATGCCCCATTTTAATTGACTATTTTTCCCGTCGCATCCTATCTGTTCCTCTCACACAGAAGCGGAACAGATCCTCGACTATATAGCTATGAAATCTGGTGAAAGAAGATACGGTATATATATGTTTTGGGAAAAAAAACGTTTTTGTTTAGTCAAAAAAAAAAAAAAAATTTTTGTCTAGTTTCGAATGTCTGGGTATTCCATTATCCATCGTTGTTGTATGCATTTTCGCTGCATTTTTCTGTCCTTTTCTTTCAGTGCTCTCCCTTTCCTTTTGTTTGTTTGTTTGTTTGTTTGTTGTCTTTGTGGGTTTTCGTCTGGGTTTCATAATTCTGTAGGGTTGTGTGGAATTTTTTGTCATAAAGGAACGTGGTTCTCATAGACTTACACATTTTTTCCGTGAATATATGTTTTTATTTACGTACATAGTTTCAGTAAAGGCAGGTGGATTTTCTAAATTATTGTAGCATAATTCTCATAAACGATTTATGGAACTATACATGATTGTTCACAGATGTTCCTGATTTTCATTAGTCCATATGAATTTCATAATGAATGTACATGGTTTGCAGAAAAATGTTCATGAGTTTCATAACTGCATATAGACTTCATATGTATGCATGGTTTTCCTAAATACATATGCTTTTCATTATTATTCATGATATGCATAAACGTACATGATTTCATAAATGTTTTTCATGAATGTATATGATATCCATAAATGTCAATCAGTAATTGATCTAGTGACTATTCATAAACAATTTTCAATATTTATCGTGTAATTTGAAATATTCTATTTTTATTATTATTATTTTTTTTATAGAAATGAAAATGAAAATAATGATCATCAACAACAACATGAATGACGATATCGCAAGTGATGATGATGGATAATTACAATATGAAAGATGATGATGATATAATGATAACAATAACAACAGCAACAACAATAATAATAACACCAACACTAACAATAATAATTATAAAGATAATCTAATCAGATTTCCGAGCAGCCACCGGCCTCTCGCAGACCTCAGCAGCGAACTGATTTTCTTTTCCGCTTTTCTGTGGCTTCTGTTGGCTGCCTTCCGCTCCTCAAGGTCATCTGCTTCCTCTGATTTTGATATCCTATCCTGTGACCTTCACCCTTTACCTGGTGGGATTAATTTGCTTATATCTGATGTTTGGTTACGTGTTGCTAGTATGTGTGACTATCTTTCTGTCTCTAGTTATCTCTCTTTCTCTCTTGCTAGTATGTGTGACTATCTTTATATCTCTAGTTATTTCTCTCTCATTGTCTAGCTGTTTATATATATATATATATATATATATATATATATATATATATATATATATATATATATATATATATATATATATATATATATATATATATATATATATATATATATATATATATATATATATATATATATATATATATGTCGATCTATCTGTGTCTGTCTGTCTATCTGTCTGATTGTCTGTCTATATAAAAACTGATAGATAAATACAGAAGGGTATAATATATATATTTCATCAATCTATGTATTCCCTTACTATTCCTCTTCTATTCCTTGCCACTTCCCTCTTTTTTTTAACTTCTTATGGGTCGCTACTCTTAACCCTTACAGAAAATAAAAGAAAGAGAAAAAAATAATAAATATTATGAATATCTCACAATTTCCATAAACCTTATTCAAGCTTTAGAGAGAGAGAAAGAGAAAGAGAGAGAGAGAGAGAGAGAGAGAGAGAGAGAGAGAGAGAGAGA
>NC_091575.1:24928992-24936492 GCF_042767895.1 Penaeus vannamei
AGAGAAACAGACGATGTGGGAAAGAGAGGAAAGACGGGAGGGAAGGAGGGGTAGGAGGGGGGTAGTAAATGACCCAACGATGTGACGTCACAGACACACTCCAGTCACGTGCCAGAAGACACGTGGGAATCAAGGGACCCGATAACAGTGACTCGCGCTGTCAAAAACTGGGTGACTGACGCGCCAAGTCTGCTGGCTAGAAAGGAAATACAAAATCCATATTTTGAGAGGATGAAGGATAACAGGGGAGGAGGGAGGAGGAGGGAGGGAGATGGGAGATGGATGGAGGAAAGGGGGATGGAGAAGGGGGAAGGAGGAAAGGGGGATGGAGGAAGGGGGATGGAGTGAAGGTGGAGGAGGAAGAGGGGGTGGGATAAGGGGATGGAGGAAGGTGTAAAGGAAAAGGGGGATGGAGGGAAGGTGGGAAGGAGAAGGGGGCAATGAGGAAGGAGGAAGAGGAAAGGGGGATGGAAGAAGGGGAAGAAGAGATGAGGGATTGGGGGAAAAAAAGAGACGGGAGGGAGGTGGAAGAAGAAGAAAAAGAAGGAGGAGTGAAGAAGGAAGGATGGATTAGAAGGGGGAAATGGGATTAGCGAAAGGACGGAAGAGGGAAGAGGAGAAAGGGGGGGAAGGAGAGGGAGGGAAGAAGATGGAAAGGTTGGAAGAACAGAGGTAAGAGGTTACAGAGGATAAAAAGGGGAGAGAGAAGAGAAAGAGAAAGGACAAGAGGAAGGGAGAAAGAAAAGAGACAAGGGAGAAGAAATAAAAGGAAAGGGAAAGGGGAAATTAAGAGAGGAGGAGGATGGATGAAGAATATCAAAAAGAGGGAGAGATCAGAAGATAAAAGAAGGAAGAGGTGAAAAAGAAGATAAAGATCGAAGAGACGATAGACCATGATAAAAAAAAAAAAAAAAAAAAAAAAAATCGTAGAATCTTGAGAAGAGAAAACAATGAAAAAGCGACAAAACACAAAGGCAATAACGACGGGATATGAAACACGGACCGAGAGTGAAAAGAAACACGATAATCTTTGAAGCTTCGATCGAAACGGGAGTCGATTTTTACTCAGACCTCATCGGGGTTTCCGATTCGTCGTCGCTGAAATGTGTGTGTGTGTCTGTGTGTAGTTATATGTGCACACGATCTTTGTCTGTCACGTATTCGTTGTGTGTGTTTGTGTGTGTGTGTATGTGTGTGTGTGTGTGTGTGTGTGTGTGTGTGTGTGTGTGTGCGTGTCTGTGTGTGTGTATGTGTGTGTGTGTGTGTGTGTGTGTGTGTGTGTGTGTGTGTGTGTGTGTGTGTGTGTGTACGTATGTGTGTGTGCATGTATGTGTGTTTATGTGTGTATGTGACCTTATCACTGATTTGTTTACATGTTTGAACCCCAACAGCTGGCAGCAACAACAATAAAACCCTTTCGTATCTTCCCTTATGACTAATACATGTCCCTCCTTATGCAGATGGGAGTTGTGACGTCAGAGCGGTAGTCGTTCACCTGTTCCTTCAGGTAAGCTAATGATATAGAACGATATAGACTTTATTTGATTATGATATAGACTTTATTTGGGTGAAATCTGAACCCTATTTACATTAGATTTCCCAGTCACCAGATTATATAGATTATTACTGTATTAAAATATGAATATGATTTGGCTGTATATATATGTAACACTTTGAGTATGTAGAAAATATGATCCAGTGAACCTTCGATGTAATGGATCTTAGCTCTTGTCTTTTGATAGGATGTTGTGTTTATGAAATTGCTTGCAACTAAGATCTCTTTGCAATGTTGAGTTATCATTGCACTGATTTAACTGTTTCTTGATTTTTTTCTTTTCATTTTCTTTTTATTTATTATGAATATACAAATTATTCACCCTCTCTCTCTCTCTCTCTCTCTCTCTCTCTCTCTCTCTCTCTCTCTCTCTCTCTCTCTCTCTCTCTCTCTCTCTCTCTCTCCTCTCTCTCTCTCCTTCTCTCCTCTCTCTCTCTCGCTGCTCTCTTTCACTCATACTCATTTTCTTTCTTTCTTTCTTTCTCTCTCTCTCTTCTCTCTTCTTCTCTCTCTCTTCTCTCCCTCTCTTCTCTCTCTTCTCTCTCTCTCTCTCTCTCTCTCTCTCTCTCTCTCTCTCTCTCTCTATATATATATATATATATATATATATATATATATATATATGGGAAGAAAAAGGGACGTAGAAAGTGAAAGGAGGAGTGGAGGTGAAAAGCTTGGTGATGATTAAAAATAGCGAGAAGAGAGAAAATATTTATTTATTCATCTGTTAAATAATTATCTATTCAACCACGTGAACATTGTAACCTGGAATATATTTACATAAACGTACAGAAATGTATATATGTAAATGTGAATACAGATATTTCAATAACTTTGTGCATACAAGTCCACAGACACACACCCACACACGCACATACATTTCTATCTATCTGTCTGTCTATTTGTATATACAACTAGTTAACAGATGTAAGTCCTTTTGTTTGCATTTACATATCATATCACACAAAGAAAAGTACAAACACAGACATAGACACACAAAAAATCAGTGCCCACACACACACACACACAAACATACACACAAACACACACACACACACACACACAAACACACACGCACACACAAACACACACACACACACACACAAACACACACACAAACACACACACAAACAATGAACACACAAACACACACACACACGCACACATACACAACACACACACAAACACACACTCAAACACGCACACACACACACACTCAAACACCCTCCCCTCCCCCCCCCTCCCTCCACACACACACTCAAACAAGCTACAGAGTCCCTCAGGCCTAACACGCTGCACAGCTTCCTGTAATTAAGGAGAAGTAAATCAAATTGCATACACAACTCACCACTAGATTAACTCCTCATGCCAATAAACAACGACTGTTCAACGGGGGGTAGGGGGGGTGGGGGGTGCAGAGTTGAACCCCTTTGACATGGATGCAATTTACATTAAGAGGGAACTCATGTTGCATATGCAATTTGGGGGATCATTGAGATGACTACCCTTGTTAATATTGGATGGGATGTGGGGAGTTTTGGAGTTTATATATATGCGTATATATATATATATATATATATATATATATATATATATATATATATATATTTTTTTTTTTTTTTTTTTTTTTTTTTTTTTTTTTTTTTTTTTTTTTATTTTTTTTTTGGGGGGGGGGGTGTTAGATCCTTCATTGTATTCGGATCTGATTCCATTTATAGTGTTAGATCTCATTGTATTCGGATCTGATTCCATTTGTGCGATGCTCTTCGAACGAGGAATAATGACGAAGTGTTTCAATGATTGAAGATACATAGTTAGATAAATAGAAAGAGAGATATAAATGGGTGGATGAGAGACAGAGAGAGACAGAGAGAGAGAGAGAGAGAGAGAGAGAGAGAGAGAGAGAGAGAGAGAGAGAGAGAGAGTAGAGAGAGAGAGAGAAAGAAAGTGAAAGAGAAAGAGAGAGAGAGAGAGAGAGAGAGAGAGAGAGAGAGAGAGAGAGAGAGAGAGAGAGAGAGAGAGAGAGAGAGAGAGAGAGAGAGACAGAGAGAGACGAGAGAGAGAGAGAGAGAGGGAGAGAGAGAGAGAGAGAGAGAGAGAGAGAGAGAGAGAGAGAGAGAGAGAGAGAGAGAGAGAGAGAGAGAGAGAGAGAGAGAGAAAGAGAGAGTGAGAAAGAAAGAGAGATAGAGAGATAGAGAGAGAAAACGAAAGAGAGAGAGAGAGAGAGAGAGAGAGAGAGAGAGAGAGAGAGAGAGAGAGAGAAAAGAGAGAGAGAGAGAGAAAGAGAAAAGAGAGAGAGAGGGAGATAAACACAAAGATAGATAGATAGCAATAAACAGATAGATAGAAAAATAGATAGATAGATAGAGAAAAAAGAGACAGACAGACAGACTCACTAATGAAAAAATAACCATATATAACCTAGATTTTCCCCTAAAGTAGTCATCTCCCTCCCCCTCCCCACACTAATACAACAACAACAGCAACAACAAAATTGCTATTCTATTCGTAATTCTCCCTTTTGCCTACACCACTGTGACCTCGTTCTCATCTTAGCAACTATGGATGGGTATGTTCAATATCATGTATATTAAGCAACTATGTATGGCAGAAAAAATGAAATATTATTAAAAACATTATAGTTGTTTCATAAACACTAAACTCCTATTAGTGTTCAAACCTTTTGTTTCATTGTTAAAAGTAATAGCTTAAAAAATAGACAAATTTTAGATAGATAGATGAAAAATAAATAAGAATACGTAAACAGATAGATAAATAGATGCATGAATAACAAAATAAGTAGAAATTTATGAATGAAGAGATAAAGTGAGAAAGAAAGAAATCTAAGTAAATAGATAAATAGATGAAGAAAAGAATGAATAAATAAAACATAAATAAATAAACAAATAGATAAATAACAACAAGAAAGAAAGAAATCTGAATAGACAGACAAATAGATAGACAGATATATGAATGAACAAAATGATGAATTTATAAATAGAAAGAAAGAGAGAAACGTAAATGGATAGATAAATAGGTAAATAAATGAATGAACAGATAAATAAATGAATAGATAGATAAATAAATGAATAACAACAGATAAACTGACAAACAGACGAACAAAAGAAAGGGAAAAAATAAATAAATACGGGTGGTCAGAAAAAGATAAAGACGCTGGCAACAGTGTCTCCTTTTCGAGGGGAAATCCGAGGAAATCCTTTCAGATTACAATGATTTGTTGTTAATATAGTTTTACCGCAATAGGGTTATTTTTTTTTTCTCTCTCTCTCTCTCTTTGCGTGTATGCGTGTCTTTACGCACACGGGATATAGATACATACAGATACGCACTGATGTATTCATGGATACGTGGACGGAAGCACGTACTAAAATAAGCAAACATACATATCCACTTAAGGATACATCACACACACACACATACACACATACACATATACACACACATACGCACACACACACACATACATACATAAACTCACGCACACGCGCGCACACACATACACACACACACACACACACACACACACACACACACACACACACACACACACACACACACACACGCACACGCACACACACACATACATACACTCACGCACACGCGCACACGCGCACACACACACTTCAAAAGGCCTTCGGGGATTAAGAGCATCTCCCTCCAATTAGCTCTTTTCCCCTCCTCCCCACCCTCCCTTTTCGTCCCTCCTCCCCTCCCCTCCCCCCACCCTACGCCAGAGGATATCTCCCTCCCCACCCCACCCTTACCTCAAACTACTTCCCCATTTCAGCTCTCTCTCTCCTTCACCTCTCCCACCTCCCCCAACCTTCCCCACCAAAGGTCATTATCCTCTCCCCCTCCTTGGCCATCACCCTCCCTCATCCCTCCCCTCCCTCCCTTCCTCAATTTCCCTCTAACGGAACTCCCCTCCACACCCCTCCTCACGTCATCTTTATCCCATCACCTCCTACCCCTTCCATCTTCCATCATTCTCCTATCTCTTCCTAAATTCCTGTTTCCCGCTTCCTCTAGTTTCTTCTATCTCCCCTTCCTCCTTTACCCGACCTAACCATCCCCCCCCCCCCCCCCCAAAAAAAAAAAAAAAAACAACCAGCCCGACAAGACCAACAAACCACAACCAACCCCGAACCGAACCCACCCGAACCCACCCGACCCGACCCGAACGACAAATCCGAACAAACCCGACTCGACCCGAACAAACCGGAACAATCCCGAACACACCCGAACGCCAAATCCGAACAAACCCGAACACATCCAACCCGACCCGAACCCACCCGACCCGTAACACCAAACCCAACCCGACCCAAACAAACCCGAACAAACCCGAACAAACCCAACCCAACCCGACCCGAACAAACCCAAACAAACCCAAACAAACCCGACCCGACCCGAACAAACCCGAACAAACCCGACCCGACCCAACCCGACCCGAAACACCAAACCCGATCAGAGGCAACACCCCACAGCAATGACTTCGGTATATACGAAATTACTCCCGAAGTCTTCAAGGAACAGAGTGAAGCGCAATTGAATAAATTAGATCTTCGTCGCGTCTGCTGTTGCGTAATGAAACGTCAGCTTCAGGGTGTACGGTGCGCGAGGAGGGAGAGAGTGAGGGAGTGAGGGAGTGAGGGAGAGAGAGAGGGAGTGAGGGAGAGAGTGAGGGAGTGAGGTAGAGAGTGAGGGAGTGAGGGAGGGAGAGAGAGTGAGGGAGTGAAGGAGAGAGGGAGGGAGAGAGGGAGAGTGCACGAGGAGAAAGTGAGGAAGGGGGAGTGAGGGAGAGAGGGAGGGAGTGAGGGAGAGTGTAGGAGAGGGAGAGAGGGAGAGTGAAAGAGAGGGAGTGCGGGAGTGAGGGAGTGAGAGGAGGAAGAGGGAGAGAGGAGGAGAGGGGTGGTATGAGAGAGAGGGAGTGAGGGGAGCATGGAGGGAGTGAGGGAGCAGGGAGAGAGGGAGTGAGGGAGTGTGTAAGAGAGGGAGGGAGGGAGAAAGGGAGAGAGGAAAGAGAGGGAGTGAGAGGGAGAGGGAAAGAGGAGTGCGAGAGCAGGGAGTGAGGGAGAGAGGGAGAGAGGAAGAGAGTGAGGGAGAGAGGGAGAGTGTAAGAGAGGGAGTGAGGCAGAGAGGGAGAGGGGAAGAGAGGGAGTGAGGAGAGAGTGAGGGAGTGAAGGGAGAGAGGAGAGAGTGGGAGGGAGGAGGGAGAGAGAGGAGAGAGGGAAAGAGAAGGGGAGTGAGGAGAGAGTGAGGGAGTGAAGGAGAGAGTGAGAGAGGCGAGTAGGGGAAGTGGGAGGGAGAGAGAGGAGAGGGAAAGAGAGGGAGTGAGGAGAGAGTGAGGGAGTGAAGGAGAGAGTGAGAGAGTGAGGGAGTGAGGGAGAGAGGGAGAGGGAAAGAGAAGGAGTGAGGAGAGATGGGGGAAGAGGAGGATGATGAGAGAGGAAAGAGAGGGAGTGAGGGAGAGATGGGAAGAGGCGGAGGGGGGGGGGTGGAAAGGGGGTGAGAGGGGGAGATAGAGAGAGGGAGAGAAAATGAAGGAGTGGAAAGAGAGGGAGTGGGGGAGAGGGAGGGGGAGGGGGGGGGAGTAGTAGAGTGAGTGAGAGATGGAGAGGGAGAGAGAGGGAGAGGTTGAGGGAGAAAGAAAGTGAGAGAACGAAACGAAAGAGAGAGAGAGAGAGAGAGAGAGAGAGAGAGAGAGAGAGAGAGAGAGAGAGAGAGAGAGAGAGAGAGAGAGAGAGAGAGAGAGAGCAAGGGAGAGAGAGAGATAGAGAGATAGAGAGATAGATAGATAGATAGATAGATAGAGAGAGAGAGAGAGAGTGAGAGAGAAACTGGCAGTCAGACAAAAAGACAAACAGACAGACAGAAAAACAGACAATGCGACAGACCGTCAAAGTGAGAGGGAAATAATAATAATA
>NC_091575.1:24953992-24958992 GCF_042767895.1 Penaeus vannamei
CTGTATATTTACAACGCTGCATTCGCTTATGCAAATTTATTCTGCAACTCTTTACCATCTGATTTGGTTTACTTATTAATGGAGAATTATTTTTCTATTCACGATATCCTGAAACTGTTTGTTAGTTTGCAAAACAGCTTAAAGGGTATAACCTGAGATATGTCAATATGATTTCCTTACTTATATTACATTCATATGTAATTTCAGTAATGTGATTATACGTATGCAGTTTTTAAAATATCATTTTTTATAATCTCATTAGAATATTTTCCTTTTCAATACATTTTTTGCAATTATAAATGATAGGATATTACTGCTGGCTTGAACTCTTGTATAATATTATATACATTTTCAATATGTGCTCGCAATTTTGTTGAGCTCTCTGCGATGCAATGATCACTCGGAAGATATATATTATATACATGATATATATTGCATATAAAGAATTACCGCACGTAAAGTATCATTTGTTTTTCTTTGACACAGCAAACATTCCCTGAAATGACAACTCTCTTTTATCCTGACTTAGCTTTAGAACTTACAGCAGACTTAATTTACCACAATCCCCTTTTTACATCAAGTTAATCTACGACAACTTCCCTGCACATCCCGCCAACGACTCCAACGCCCTTCGCAAAACCCACACACACGTAATCCACCGCCCAGCACGAAGATACGCAGAACACCACATCTTCCCTCAAATCCATATTCCTTTTCATCCTTTCCGTTGCAGGGAGTTGAATCCTGCGTCCTGAATTGCCCCGCAGATAATCCTTGCTTTGGGGCTGAAGTGAAGGCGAGGAGTGGAGAGCAATCACTTCATTGGCACTGATAATGGATGCGGTTCTTGTGCATAGGGCATCGGGGAAGATAACTCACTTGGGTGAAATGCTCGCTGAGGTTGTTGGTTTATGTTTGTTTCTTTCTTTCTCATTTTTTTCTGTTTGTGTGATTGTTTTTTTCTTCGTCTCTCTTTGGTTTGGGTTTTTGTTCGTTTGTTTGTTTGTTTCACGCGTTCTCTTTTTCTGTCTATGTTTGTTTGTTTGTCTATATGTCTGTCTGTGTCTTTTTTCTGTCTGTCTGTCTGTCTGTCTCTCTCTCTCTCTCTCTCTCTCTCTCTCTCTCTCTCTCTCTCTCTCTTCCTCTCTTTTCTCTCTCTCCCTTCCTCTCTTTTCTCTCTCTCTCTCTCTCCCTTCCTCTCTTTTCTCTCTCTCTCTCTCTCCCTTCCTCTCTTTTCTCCCTCTCCTTTCCTCTCTATCTACCCCAGCCGTCGTCTCTCCTCTCTTCCTCCTCTCGTATCAAGTGAATTCTCTCCTTATTCTCTCCTCGTTCCTCTTTATAACCGAGGATTATCCCTCATTCTCTTTCCCCTCCTCTCATTCACTTAAAAAGAAAAGAAAAGAAAGAGAAAAATCACCAAAAAGTGCAAAATATAAAAGAGAGAGAGAATAAAAGAAAGCATAAATAGCATGCATATTTTATTAGCTTCCCCCCCCCACCCCCCCTGGTATCACCTCGCGGCACACTTCAGGAGCGACCTAAGCATATAAACATAGTTCTAGTGCAGCTGTTTCACTAGACCATGAGTCCCTGGACAGCTGTTCGCTCGTGATAATTTACTTCTCTTGGCTTCTTCCTCCTCTTGGTTCCCTTCTCTCATTACTCATTCTTCTTCTCCTTCTCCGGGTCTTTATCTACTTCCGTTTTCTTTTTTTTTCTCTCTTTTTCGTCTCCTCCTAATGTTCTTCTTCGTTTTCCTTTTCTTCTCTTTTATTCGTCTCTTCTTTTTGGTTCCTCTTTCTCGACCTCCTTACACATTCTTCTGCTCCTTCTCCGGGTCTTTATCGTCTTCCTTTTTCTTTTTTTCTCTCTTTTTCGTCTCCTCCTAATGTTCTTCGTCTTCCTTTTCTTCTCTTTTATTCGTCTCCTCTTTTTGGTTCCTCTTTCTCGACCTCCTTACTCATTCTTCTGCTCCTTCTCCGGGTCTTTATCTACTTCCGTTTTCTTTTTTTCTCTCTTTTTCGTCTCCTCCTAATGTTCTTCTTCGTCTTCCTTTTCTTCTCTTTTATTCGTCTCCTCTTTTTGTTCCCTCTTTCTCGGCCTCCTTACTCCTTCTTCTCCTCCTCCTGCTCGTTGGTGGGCGTGTCCTTGAAGGTATCTTGGACTGGGTCAGAGTCTCTCTTTATTTTCCCTCTGTCTGTGTGACTTTTGTGTTTTCTTCTATTCCTTTCTATTCTCCCTCTCTTAACGTTTCCCCTTCCATCTTTCTCCTTCCTTCCTTCCTTCCCTCTCCTCTCTTCCCCCCCCCCCTCCCGTCTCCCTCCTTCCTTCCTAAGGCTCCATCCTCTCCTCCTTCTTCTTTCTTTCTTCCACCCTTTCCCCTCTCTTTCCCTCCTTTTCTCCTTTCTTCCACTCCTCCCACTTCCTCTTTCTCTTCCTCAATCCCTCCTCCTTTTCTCCCTCTCCTTCCTTCCCATCTTTCAGAAAAGAGGTCACTCGTTATTAATGGGTTAATGGATGACCTTTGACTCTTTGACTTTGGTTCTTTTTACTCGTTATCTTCATTTCCTTTCATTTTTCCGGTATTCGTATCTTAGTTTTTTTTCTATCGTTACTTAAGCTTATGAGAGACGCAGTGTTCTTTCTTTTGCATCGCCATTGTATTAAAATATTTCTAGTTTATGCAACATATATATCGTTATCAGTATCATCTTTATTGTGATTATTTAGATCACTGACGTTTCATTAATTTCATCATAGATCTTCATATATCATTTTATATTTTATTTATTTATTTTTAATTCCTTAATTTTTTCTCTATTTTCATTTCTAAACTTATTTTTGTATCTTTCGATTTTTTTTTATTTGTATATAAGCTTTCCGTTTTTTTATAACCTTTCGTATACATATTGTATCTATATTTTTTTTCAATAAATAAATTGTTTTCTGAACACATGCCATGTACATTGCATTCATTTTTCCCTGTTCTTTCCATTTCATTTTATCTCAATTCCTCTCTTCTCCTTTCCTCTCTCATTTTCCCCATTTTCCCCGTTGTTACTTTTCTCCTCTCTTCTTTCCTCTCTCACTTCTCTCTCCCCTTTTTCTTCTATCTATTCTTCCCTCCTCTCTCTCTCACTCTCATCTCCCTCCTCTCTCTCTCTTCCATTTCCCCCTCCCTCTTTCTTCTTTATCTCACTCTACTCCTTTTTAAGCTTAGTCTCCCGTTGTTACTTCCTACTCTTCTCTCTTCCTTTCCCGTGTCTAACCTCTCTCTCACTCCTCTCTTCCTGTCTTCTCCCCCTCTCTCCCACTCTTCCCTTTCCCCCTCCTTCTTATTTCTTTTTTCTCTCATTCATTTCCCTTTTAATTTTAGTCTCCTGTTGTTACTTCCCTCCCCTCTCTCTATTCCTTTCTCTCTCCCTCTCTTTCTCTTTCTTCTTCTTTCTCTCACCCCTTTTGATCTTACTCTCCCGTCGTTACTTCTCTTCTCTCTCTTCCCTCTCCACCTCCTTCTTTCTTCCTTCTTTCACTCCTCTTCCCATTCATCTTACTCCCGTCGTTCTTTCCTCCCCACTTCCTCCCCTCTCTTCCATTTCCCCTCCCTCTTTCTCCTTTCTCTCACTCCTTTTAATCTTACTCTCCCGTTGTTAATTTCCTCTCCTCCCCTCCTCCTCCTTTTTCTTTCCTTTCCCCCTCCTTCTTTCTCCTTTCTCCCAGTCCCCCCTTTCATCTTAGTCTCCCGTCGTTACTTCTCTTCTCTCTCTTCCCTTCCCTCTCCTTCTTTCTTCCTTCTCTCACTCCTCTCTCCCTCTACCTCCCTCTCTCTTCCCTTTCACCCTCCTTCTTTCTCCTTTCTCCCACTCCTCTCTCCTTTCATCTTAGTCTCCTATCGTTCTTTCCTCCCTCTTCCTCCCTCCCTCCTTCTTTCTCCTTTCTCTCACTCCTTTTCATCTTAGTCTCCCATCGCTTCTTCTCTCTCTCTTCCCTTTCCCCTCCTTCTTTCTCCTTTCTCCCACTCCTCTCCCCTTTCATCTTAGCCTCCTATCGTTCTTTCCTCCCCACTTCCTCCCTCTCTCTTCCCTTTTCCCCTCCTTCTTTCTCCTTTCTCTCACGCCTTTTCATCTTACTATCCCGTTGTTACTTTCCTCCCTCTCTCCCTTTCCCCCTCCTTCTTTCTCCTTTCTCTCACTCCTTTTAATCTTACTCTCCCGTTGTTACTTTCCTCCTCTCTCTTCCCTTTCCCTCTCCTTCTTTCTCCTTTCCACCTCCTTCTTTCTCCTTTCTCCCACTCCTCTCCCCTTTCATCTTAGTCTCTCATAATTTCTTTCCCCCCCTCTTCCCCCTCTCTTCCCTTCCGTTTCTTCTCGTCTCTCTCTTCCCTTCTCCTCCCTTTCTTTCTCCTTTCTCCCACTCCTCTCCCCTTTCATCTTAGGCTCCCATCATTTCTTTCCCCCCTCTTCCCCCTCTCTCTTCCCTTCCGTTTCTTCTCGTCTCTCTCTTCCCTTCTCCTCCTCCTTTCTTTCTCCTTTCTCCCTCTCCTCTCCCCTTTCATCTTAGGCTCCCATCATTTTCTTTCCCCCTCTTCCCCCTCTCTCTTCCCTTCCGTTTCTTCTCGTCTCTCTCTTCCCTTCTCCTCCTTTCTTTCTCCTTTCTCCCTCTCCTCTCCCCTTTCATCTTAGGCTCCCGTCGTTACTTTCCTCCCCTCTTCCTCCCTCCCTCCTTCTTTCTCCTTTCTCTCACTCCTCTGTCGTTACTTCTCGTCTCTCTCTTCCCTTTCCCCCTCCTTCTTCCTTCTTTCTCCCACTCCTCTCCCCTTTCATCTTAGGCTCCCGTTGTTGCTCACTGCCTCGGGGGTGCAATCTCTCGACCAGTGACAGATTTATGCTTTGAATAAACCGGGACGTGACTCGTTCTCTCCTTCGTCGGGCCGCACTAAACGCTCTTTTGTTTGGGCTGGACCTTGTGGCTCTGTTCGTGTCTTTGTTGTTGTTTTTGTT
>NC_091575.1:24988992-24998992 GCF_042767895.1 Penaeus vannamei
CCCTCCCCTTGATGTGGTTAGGTTAGCTAGATTCCAAGCAACGACCCACGGGGGAGCTATGCGGCCGACATAACGCCCTCTCTCTTCTCTCACTGCCTCTCCCTCTCTTTTAGGACGCCATGACCTACTCTCCTCCCCTTTACATTGACTCTATACTGATGTCCTCCTGTGCTGACATAAACGGTATTTTTGTCGTCTCTGTATGAATATAGTCCGTTCTTTCTCTTTATACTGATACGACGTCGCTTTTTTAAGTATCTCTACGGTGACACTATACTGACATCCTTCGATTCTGACACCGCCGCCTTTCCATCTTTCTATATGGACACACTCCCTTTTTATTTACTCTCATCTACGCTAACACACCATTTCTTCTGCTTCCCTCTACACTGACATACTACCCCTTACACTTTCTTCTACACTGAAACACTACCCCTTACACTTTCTTCTACACTGAAACACTACCCCTTACACTTTCTTCTACACTGAAACACTACCCCTTTCACTTCCTTCTACACTGACACACTGTCCCCTAAACTTCCTTCTACACTGACATACTACCCCTTACACTTCCTTTTACACTGACACACTGTCCCCTAAATTTCCTTCTACACTGACACACTACCCCTTACACTTCCTTCTACACTGATACACCGCCTCCTTTGCT
Organism: Penaeus vannamei; assembly: GCF_042767895.1. Taxonomy (NCBI): domain Eukaryota; kingdom Metazoa; phylum Arthropoda; class Malacostraca; order Decapoda; family Penaeidae; genus Penaeus; species Penaeus vannamei. The sequence goes on from NC_091575.1 coordinate 24,989,660, forward strand.
CCCCTCTACACTGATGCCACCTTTTTCTTTACCCTTTTTACACTGACACATTCTCTCCTTCACTCTCTATGCACGCCTCCCCCCCCCCATTCCCATCACCCTGTGTCCTACTTCTCTCATTCTTCCTTTTTCGCTCCTATCCTTCACACTCCTTTTCCTATTTCTCTAAAATTATAGGGACAGGGCATATAATGATGATAATAAATGATAATGAAAAATAATGATAATAAATGATAATGAAAAATAATGATAATAAATGATAATGAAAAATAATGATAATAAATGATAATGAAAAATAATGATAATAAATGATAATGAAAAATAATGATAATAATGATAGCAATAAGAATAATGACAATAATTATAATGATAATGATCCAAATAAAAGTGATAATAATGATAGCGATAATGATGATAATGATAATGAAGATAATAACAACGATGTTTATAACACAGATACTAATAATAATGATACTGATGATGATGATAATAATAACATTATCTATAATGGCAATTATGAGAACGATAAAAGTAATAATGATGGTAATAAAGATGATAATCATGGTAATAATAACAATATTAGGAATAACAATAATGATAGTAATGATACTGACAATGATAAGAATAATCATAGTGATGACAATAATGATAACAATGACAGTAACGATAATGATAATAATGAAAACAATGACAGTAACGATAATGATAATAATGAAACAATGATAATGATAATAATAACAACAACAATAATAAATACAATGATAATAATTATGGTGATATTGAAAAGATGATAGTAATAATGACAAAAGTGATACTGATAATGGCAATAACAATAACAATGATACTGATAATAATAAAAAGGTAATGAAAATAACGATAGTAGTAGTAGTAGCAGTAATAGAACAAAAGGAATAACAAAACAAGTAAGTAAACAAAAACAAGAAAAATCATCATAGTGATAAAAATGTTGATAATGATAGCAGTAATGATAATGATAATGATGATGTGAAGTAGAACGCGGATATTAAATAAACAAAAAAGTAAATAATTAAAGCAAACTACCGAAATAGATAGTACTTAATTAACTTAATTAATTAGAACTTAATCAATTATGTCAAACCAACTACCGAAATAGATAGTACTTAATTAACTTAATTAATTAGAACTTAATTAATTATGTCAAACAAATTACCGAAATAGATAAGACTTATTTAACTTAATTAAATAGAATTTAATTAATTATATCATAACAGATATGATAATACAACGAGAAATAGCTAGAAGAAATACGGAAATAAATAAAACCCAATTAACGATAATTATAATATATATGATAATAATGATAGAATGAGAAATAGCAAGGAGAAATACCGAAATAAATAAAACCCAATTAACGATAATTATAGCAGCTATGATAATAATAATAAAACGACAATGTAGGTTCAGGCTTCGTTACGTGATTTAATATGCTGCTGGCTTTGTCTCTCAGTCTCTCCCTCTCGAATAAAGATGGATGACTTGCTTTAAAGAGGAAGGTGCTTTCTCTCTCTCTGTCTTTATTTCTTTTTCCCCTGTCTCTCTCTCTCTCAATTTTTCGGTTATTTTCACTTAGTGTCTCCTTCTTTCTTTCTCTCTTTCTTTCTCTTTCTCTCCCTTTCTCCCTCTCACTCTCTCTCTCTCTGTCTCTGTCTCTCTCTCTCTCTCTCTCTCTCTCTCTCTCTCTCTCTCTCTCATCTCTCTCTCTCTCTCTCTCTCTCCCTCTCCATCTCCCTCTCCCTCTCTTCCTCCCTCTCCCTCTCCCCTCTCCCCCTCTCCCTCTCCATCCCCCTCTCCCTCCCCCTCTCCCTCTCTCTCTCTCACCTCCCTTCCTCCTCTCCCTCTCCATCTCTTCCTCTTCCCTCCCCTCTCCACTCTCCCTCTCTCTCTCTCCCTCTCCCTCTCTCTCTCTCTCTCTCTCTCTCCCTCTCCCTCTCCCTCTTCCTCTCTCTCTCCTTTACATTGCATTAAATCATATCGTATTTACCAGTACCTGAACCGCCATAATATCTGATGCCATTAGTACTAATAGATATCTGTTTGTTCGCTCCGCAGTTAGTATAATATATATTGTTGATTTTGCCTGTTTAACTTGGCAATTTAATGGGCTTATAAATCTTTAGAACATATTATGATAATCATACTGTTGGTAGAATTGCATCATTTTTTAAGTAATGATGATTATTTTGATTATTGTAAATATTGTTTTGTTTTGTTATTACTATGACATAAGTGCTTCATTTATATCGTTTTTTTATTAGTATAGTCACCATTCTGTAACTTTTTTTTTCTAAATTTGCATAATTATCATCGTTATTAGCTTTACCATGGTCGCCATTACTATCAATTCTGTTATCATTATCATCCTAATTATCACTATTTCTATTATCATTATTATCATCATCATTACTTCTATCATCATAACCTTCATCATTATCGCTATTTCTGTTGTCATTATCATCACCATTGTCCCTATAATCATCATCACTTTCCTGGTTATCACTATTTCTATCATCAATATTATCATCATCATTATTTTATCACCATAACCTTCCACATTATCACAATTTCTATTATCATTACCATCACCATCGCCCCTAAAATCATCACCACTTTCCAGATCATCACTATTTCTATCATCACTATTATTATCATCATTACTTTATCATCATAACCTTCCACATCATCGCTATTTCTTTTATCATCACCATCGTCCCTATAATCATCACTTTCCAGATCATTACTATTTCTATCATCAATATTATCATCATCATTACTTTATCATCATAACCTTCCCCATTATCGCTATTTCTTTTATCATCACCATCACCATCGTCCCTATAATCATCACTTTCCTGATTATCACTATTTATATCATCATCATTACTTTATCACCATAACCTTCCACATCATCGTTATTTCTATTATCATCACCATCGTCCCTACAATCATCACCACTTTGCGCCTAGATCACTATTTCATAATCATTAATAATAATATGCCTATCATCATCATTACTTTATCAATCAAAACCTTCCCCATCATCTTCTTCTTTCTTTATTATCATCACCATCGTCCTTATAATCATCACTTTCCTGATTATCACTATTTCTATCATCATCATTACTTCATCATCAAAACCTTCCCCATCATCGCTATTTCTATTATCATCACCATCGTCCTTATAATCATCACTTTCCTGATTATCACTATTTCTATCATCACCATTACTTTATCATCATAACCTTCCCCATCATCGCTATTTCTATTATCATCACCATCGTCCCTACAATCATCACCACTTTCCAGATCATCACTATTTCTATCATCAATATTATCATCATCATTACTTCTATCATCATAACCTTCCCCATTATCGCTATTTCTATCATCATTACCCTACAATCATCACCACTTTCCAGATCATCACACCGATGCCACACATCACCAAAAAAAACGAAACACTGCCAAGCAATTGATCACGTGACATCCGAGTGTTGCACTGGAGCACGAGAGTTCTCTGACTTCGAAACTCATAATCCAGAGAAAGTTCGCATCGGAGGCAAACTAATATTGCACCGCCGTCGTAGAGGTCGTATTCCTTGGGGGGGGGGGGGGGGGAGGGGGGGGGGGGGGGGGGGGGAATCAACATGGATCGTGTCTGTCTGTCTGATCGGAATGTTATTTTCGTCTGGTTTTATTTGGGGGGGGGGGGGGGGGTTGATAAGGGGATGTTTTCATTTTTTTAAATTTTCGTTTCTTTGTTTTGTTTCTTTTTTTTTCCTTGGTTTTCTTTGGATTTGATAAGGGAATGTTTTCATTTTTTTATTTTCTTTTCTCCTTGTTTTGCTTTTCTCTCTATTTTGGGGGTTTTGTTTTCTTTCTATTCGATTTTATTATTATTATTATTATTATTATTCTCCTTCTTATGTTTTTCGTGTTTTGTTTTCTTTCTATTCGATTTTATCATTATCATACTTCTTTCTGCTTCTCTTTCTTATCTGCCTCTTCTATTGACTCCCTTTTTTCTCTCCCTTGTCTACGTCTCTCTTTCTTGTCTGTCTCCTTTTCTACTGCCTTCTCCCTCTCCTTCTTGCCTACCTTGCAGCCTCCTTCTTTCCGCTCTCTTACCTAACTCATTATCTCATTATTTCTATTATCTTCTCATCTCATTTGAATACCCCTTTTTACTGTCTCTTTCTTCTCCCCTTCTTTACCTAGTTCTCTTAGATACTGTTTTTCTTCTCTTTCTTTATCTACCCCCTTTACCATCTCCATCTCTTCTTCCTTACCTACTTCTATTCCTCTCTTTTACCCTGTACACTACACTCCTCCTTATCTTCTACTTCTCTTTATTACCTACTTCTTTTTCAATCCTTTATCCTGTACTCTCCTCCTTATCTTCTACTTTTCCTCTTCCTTATTTCCATTTCTCTCCTTTATCCTGCATACTTCTCCTCTTCCTTACCTGTTTCTGTTTCTCTCATTTATCCTGTACACACATCCTCATATACTACTTCTCTTCTCTACTTCTATTTCTCTCCTTTACCCCCTACACTCCTCCATATCTCCTACTTCTCTTCCTTCCCTGCTTCTATTTCTCTGCTTTATCCTGTACACTCGTCTTTATCTCCTGCTTCTCCTCTTCCTTGCTTCTATTTCTCTCCTTTATCCTGTACACACCTTCTCATCTTCTACTTCTCTTTCTTACCTACCTCTATTTCTCTAATTTATCCCACACATTCGTCTTTATCTCCTATTTCTCTTTTTCCTTACTTCTATGTCTCTCCTTTATCCTGCACACTCGTCTCTATCTCCTGCTTCTCCTCTTCCTTACTTCTATTTCTCTCCTTTATCGTGTACACTCCTTCTCATCTTTTACTTCTCCTCTTCCTTACCTGCTTCTGTTTCTACTGCTTTATCCTGTACACTCCTTACCTTCTACTTCTCTTCCCTGCTTCTATTTCTCTGCTTTATCCTGTAAACTCCTCCTTATCTTCTACTTCTCCTCTTCCTTACTTCTGTTTCTCTCCTTTATCGTGTACACTCCTTCTCATCTTCTATTTTTTCTCTTCTTCCTTACCTGCTTCTGTTTCTACTTCATCGTGTACACTCCTTCTCATCTTCTACTTCTCTTCCTTCCCTGCTTCTATTGCTCTGCTTTATCCTGTACGCTCCTCCTTATCTCCTACTTCCTTCCCTGCTTCTATCTATCTGCTTTATCGTATACACTCCTTCTCATCTTCTATTTTTTCTCTTCCTTACCTGCTTCTGTTTCTACTTCATTGTGAGCCTCGTGCTGCCCCAGGCGTGTCTTGTTTCATAAATGTTTTAAGTGGCTTTTAATATTTTCTAGAATATGATTCAAATACTATAGTCCTCGTATTTTGAATGAATTAGATGACCTTTTGAGGGGTTTTAATTATATATTCGAGGTCGTATTTTGTGAATTTGTAATTGGGTTCGCTTATCATTTAGAGAAAGTACCATGTACGTGTCTATTCTACATTTTGACTTTATTCAAGATCTTCACTTGGGCATGAAACATGACAAATCTACTTTTTTGTTTTGTTTTATATCTTATATATAATAAATGATAGTTGTGTTACGTGGCTCTTATTGCACGTACGGACTTTGGGTATTTAGATATTCAATTTTGTTTGTTGGTTTGATAGGTTTTGACGAGTAAAAGGGTTGTAGTTCTTGTGGATAGTATTTTATTTTTCTTTTTGGTGCTATATCTTTCTCCTTTTTTTTATTATTATTATTTTTTGTCTCTTTGATTGTCTGATTCTGATTTCTTTATCTATTTCTCTCTTTATCTCTCGATCTTTCCCTTTTCGCTCTTCCTCTATCTGTCTGTCTGTCTGTCTCTGGTGTTTTTTGTCTCTTACCTCCTCCCTCTCTCTCTTTTCTATCCCTTCCCCTCATTCTCCTTTTCTCCCTCTCACTCTCTTTATCAATTCTCCCCTTTTCCCTTTCACTCGCTCAATCACTTCTCCCTTTCTCCCTCTCACTCTCTTTATCACCTCTCCCTTTTTCCCTTTCACTCGCATTATCAATTCTCCGTTTCTCCCTCTTACTCTCTTTATCAATTCTCCCTTTCTCACTCTCACTCTCTTTATCAATTCTCCCTTTCCCCCTCTCACTCTCTTTATCAATTCTCCCTTGCTCCCTCTCACTCTCGTTATCACTTCTCCCTTTTTCCCTCTCACTCTCTTTATCAATTCTCCCTTTCCCCCTCTCACTCTCTTTATCAATTCTCCCTTTTTCCCTCTCACGCTCTTTATCAATTCTCCCTTATTCCCTCTCACTCGCTCTATCAGTTCTCCCTTTCTCCCTTTCACTCTCTTTATCTCTTCTCCCTTTTTCCCTTTCTCCCTCTCACTCTCTTTATCAATTCTCCCTTTCCCCCTTTCTTCACCTCAACCTCCTGGAGCGAGAGCACAATTTCTCCCACTCACACGCATGAATACTCCGGTGATATTACACTGTAGAACACACACGTCTTCGAGTTGCTAATAGTCCACGGCAGAAGATCTTATTTAGTTAACGTAATAACACGGATAGAACAAACAGACGATGTAAGAAAAAAAAGGCTTTATATTAGAGTATATTATCATTTAGGGAAGAAAATTGATATTGTTCTGGTCTGGTTTTCGTTATTGAGGATATCTTGGATTTGTTGTTTATGTTCTTTGTTAATGTTATTGTCTTTATTAATGTTATAGCGGCTATTGATGTTGTTATGAGAGTTAATTCGGGTGATGTTGTAGCGGAGTCGGAAAGGAAGAAATAGTGTTTTAAATTTTGTGCATCGATTCTTCTCGTCTCATTATCTATTGTTAGCCTTTTATCTTAGTTATTATTATTATCATTATCATCACCATCATCATCCTTATCATCATTATCATCACCATCATCATCCTTATCATCATTATCATCACCATCATCATCCGTATCATTATTATCATCATCATTAACATTTTCATTATCCTCCTCCTCATAATTATCATCCTCATCCTCATCATCCCCATCACCATCCTCCTCTTCCGCCTCATCCTGCAGCCGCATCCTCCTCCTCCTCATCTTCATCCCCCATCCTCCTCCTCCCCTCCTCCCCTGCCGCACTTCCATCATCTCCTCCTCCTCTCCCCCTCCTCCTCCTCCCCCCCCCCCCGCCCCCCGCCCTCCTCCCCCTCCTCTCCCTCCCCCTCCTTCCCCCACCCCGCCCTCACCCCCGACAAAAGCGCAGCGCAGTCCACCGCCCGCCCCCCCCACGAGTCATCATCCCACGCGCCAGGCCGAAGAGGCACGACCCGACATGACCCGACACGACCCGACTCGACCTGTTCTCAAAGCTAATGGCCAACTCCAGGATTGTTTTAGTGCATGAACGTGCCTGGCTCAGCTTGACCTGTGTTGCAGAGGTCAAGAGAGGTTTCGCGGTGTGGACATAAGCCAGATAACGTTGGTGGTGAAGCGAGGCTGGGAACGAGCCTGAGGGGGAATGGCGGGAGGGAATGGGAATGGGAATGGGCCTCAAAGAGTGAATTTTTGAATATATATATATATATATATATATATATATATATATATATATTGATAGATAGATAGATAGATAGATAGTTAGCTATATGTGTGTGTGTGTGTATACATATATGTATATATATATATATATATATATATATATATATATATATATATACATATATATATATATATATATATATATATATATAAATATATATGTATATATATGCATATATATATATATATATATATATATATATATATATATATGCATATATATATATCTATATATATATATATATATATATCTACATTTATCTTTCTATCTATATATATATATATATATGTATATATATATGTATATTTATATATATGTATATGTATATATATATATATATATATATATATATATATATATATATATATTTATATATATACATATATATATTATATATATATATATATATATATATATATATATATATATATATGTGTGTGTGTGTGTGTGTGTGTGTGTGTGTGTGTGTGTGTGTGTGTGTGTGTGTGTGTGTGTGTGTGTGTGTGTGTGTGTGTGTGTGTATACCTGTTCCTATTTTTATATACTAATGCACGCCCACCTGCAAAATTTACGGACATACCCTCACATATTCACACGCTTAGAAGCTCGCCTGCACGTGTAACAGACTGCGCCATACACGAGGCCCGCAGAGAAAAATAAAATGTAACTGAGATAATGAAGAACTCCCATTTGCGGCTTTATGAGTAGGCTGTGTTGGGGTGATTTTAGAAAATTCATCTATTCATTTTTCTTTCTTTTTTTTATTATCATTATTTTTTTTCCTTTACGTGAAGAGTTATATAGTTTCACTGGTGCTTCGTTTGGGGTAATGCGCAGGCTGGCTGTACCCCCCCTCCCCCTCCCTCCTTCTCCTCATACTCCGTTGGGGGGAGGGGGTAGGGAGGGACAGCGTGTGTAAAAAATGGAAGAAGTTGGATGGAAGAAGGAGATAAAACCGATGATGGGAGGTAGATAGAGAAGAAGATAGAAAGAGAGAGAAAGATAGATAGATAGAGAGAGAGAGAGACAGAGAGCGAAAGAGAGGTACTTAGACAAATAAGAAGAGAGCACTACGAGGAAGATAGACAGAACGAAAGAGTGATAGACAGAGAGAGTAAAAGAGATACAGAGATACATAAATAGACAAACAGGAAAGAGCAAAAGAGAGGAGAAACATAGAGAAAAGAGAGATAGAGATAGATAGATAGACAGATAGCTAGAGAGAGAGAGAACGAAAGAAAGAAACCGACAAGGATTCTCAAAACTACTTATAATAAGCTGTTCATACCCCCCTCACCCCCCACCCCCCCAAAAAAAATCATCTTATTATACACTAATTTGCAATAAAATTCCGAGATAATACAGATAAGGAGTAATGAGGCAAAATCTTGTCTAGGGAAATCTGATCATTAATCTTAGGATATAATGCTAACGGTGATAAAATCCTCCTGAGGAGTACTTTCATAATTAAGATAAGGATAATAAGGATAAAGTATATTGCTTATGATGATCAAAGTCATAATGATCATGCTGATTAGGTAAAAGGTAAAGATGATTATTATAATGATAATGATAGTTATAGTATTTACAATAAAAGCGATTGCAAACATTAAGGAAGAGTTTTAAAAGAAATATGGGATAGGGAGATAGATAGATGGAAAGACAAATAGATAGATAGATAGACAGACAGATACACAGATATATAG
>NC_091575.1:25031492-25033992 GCF_042767895.1 Penaeus vannamei
CTTATGATATTGTGATTTAAGGGCGAAGATTTTGAATCTCTTTCGCCCTTATGATTTTTTTCTTATTTCTCATTTATAGGGCGATAAGAATAAAAAACATTGTCACCCTTATGGTGTGATGTAACGGCGAAGAATTTTAAGTTCTTTCACTTTTATGGTGTGATATAAGGGTTATTTAAAATATTTTTTTCTATTCTTTCGCCCTTATAGTGTTGTGATTTAATGGCATTTTTTTTTTTTTTTACTCTTTCGCCCTTATAGTGATATAATACAAGGTCGAAAAAATCTTTATTCCAAAAGATCGGGAATGTGGATAGAGAATTTATATTAATATTGAGCAGTTGTTTTGAGAGTCCTTTAACACACGAATTCTTCATCGAAGCCGCGAATCATAGACTTAATAGAGCTAGTATAAGCCCTTCTAAACTAGCTTTTTGGTAGTCATTAGTAATTTCATTTTGTTTTGGACCTTGTGACGTGAGAGCTTAAGGGCGAAAGATTTCGTTCCAAGTTAGTAGGGACGGAATATTCTCACTCAGTTGCCAGATGTTGCACAAATTCCAGAAAGGGATAGCGGCACGCAAACACACACACACACACACACACACGCACACGACCACACACACACACACACACGCACACACACGCAAGCACACGCAATCGCACGCACACACATACACAGACACACACACACACACACACACACACATTTATCTATGTATATACATATATTCACATCTATACATCTATTTGTCATTTGTTATTTCCGAATCTCCGCAATAACAAACAATAAAAATAAAGATAAAAAACCGTACAATGACATAACAATGGATAAATCTCAAGGACTTTATCGTAGTAACTGCACTATAACTATGGAATAACTATACACTTTATGATCGCCATGATGTCGCTGCACTCTTGGATTAGCCATTTACACAACCCGTAATATTCACACAGACATAGTTGAAAGCTGGTTATATATACGAGTCATATACGACAGGGAAAAATATATATTAGGTACCTTAACATTTGTCCTGTATAAAGGTATGGGTTGGTATTAAATTACATTAGGTACCTCAACATTTGTTCTGTATAAAGGTATGGCTTGGTATTAAATCATATCCGATGGCTGAAAAAAACGCGAAAAAAATATGATTATTTTACGAATTTAATTATGAAATTGACTCACGTACTCTGACCCAGGAATCAAATCATAATTTCAAATGAAAAACAAATACCACGTTTTTATTCTCTGGCTAGACTTCAATTTCTCCTATGTATAAGAGTATTATACGACAGGGAGAGAATACAGTAGGTATCTCTACTTTTTAGCTGTATAAAGATATGGGTTGTTAAATATATCCAATGGCTGCACAAAAATTGCAAAAAATGAATATATTTACCTTCAGAATTTAATGATGAAATTGATTCACGTACTCTGACACAGGAACCCGGTAATAAATTCGAATGAAAAACAAATACTTTGGCTAGACTTCAATTTCTCCTATATATACGAGTATTATACGACAGGGAGAGAATGCACAGTAGGTATCTATACATTCGTGCTGTATAATGATATGGGTTGTTAATAAATCACATCCAGGAACGTCATAATTTCTAATGAAAAACAAATACCACGTTTTTTTTTGTCTCTTTAGCTAGACTTCAATTTCAAGTTTGAAGCAACATTTCGTCTCCAGTACATACTATGGGACTTGCTTACATTCAAGTTTAAAATCTGTTTTGTAAGAACTGGCAAAGTATGGGTATGTTTACTCTCAGAATAATGGTTGTTTCCTAAGAATAGCAGTAATGAATATCATAATGTCAAGTCAGCACCATTTTATGAGATAACTTTTTATAACGTCTCGCTGTTGTGGAATAATCCCTGTTTTCTTGTTATTTTTCTGTTTTCGCTCAGATATTCAGAAATCCTGACTATAAAAAAAGGATATTAGTTTAGAATCGAAATTATTTACGATCTGTAGATGCGTAAATAAATGTCATTTTACTGCCTCATTTCATCGTTTTTTTGGACCATAAACTTGCATTCGTGACAAGGAAATTGACTTGCATTTCCAAGACGAATAAAATCGATTCCGAATCTGTCGTGCTATAAGTGTTGCTAAAAATATATCAAATAATTTCGTCAAAATAACGATAAACCAACAGCACAAAAGAAAATAAACCAACAATCAACTAATAACTAGCAGTTGTGACCTCGACATCAACCTAGATCTACGAAATGGAAATCTGGCAACTGCGAACACGATGCAACGTGTCTGGCTCTCGTCCGTTACTTGTTTCTTGTCCGTTTCTTATTTTCTTTTTTGAATTCTTTGAAGGTTTCTTTCATTATCCGTTATCTCTCTCTCTCTCTCACACTTTCTCTCTCTCTCTCTCTCTCTCTCTCTCTCTCTCTCTCTCTCTCTCTCTCTCTCTCTCTCTCTCTCTCTCTCTCTTTCTCTTTCCCTCTCTCTCTCTCTCTCCCTCTGCCCCC
>NC_091575.1:25036492-25038992 GCF_042767895.1 Penaeus vannamei
TGTGATTGTTCGATGATTGTGATTATGATTGTTCGATGATTGTGATTGTTCGATGATTGTGATTGTTCATTGATTGTGATTGTACAGTGGTTGTGATTGTTCGATGATTGTGATTGGTCAGTGATTGTGATTGTTCGATGATTGTGATTGTTCGATGATTGATTGTGATTGTTCGATGATTGTGATTGTTCGATGATTGTGATTGTTCGATGATTGTGATTGTTCGATGATTGTGATTGTTCGATGATTGTGATTGTTCGATGATTGTGATTGTTCGATGATTGTGATTGTTCGATGATTGTGATTGTTCGATGGTTGTGACTGTTCGATGATTATGATTATGATTGTTCGATGATTGTGATTGTTCGATGATTGTGATTATGATTGTTCGATGATTGTGATTGTTCGATGATTGTGATTGTTCGATGCTTGTGATTGTTCGATGATTGTGATTGTTCGATGATTGTGACTGTTCGATGATTATGATTATGATTGTTCGATGATTGTGATTATGATTGTTCGATGATTGTGATTGTTCGATGATTGTGATTGTTCAATGATTGTGATTGTACAGTGATTGTGATTGTTCGATGATTGTGATTGTTCAGTGATTGTGATTGTTCGATGATTGTGATTGTTCGATGATTGATTGTGATTGTTCGATGATTGTGATTGTTCGATGATTGTGATTGTTCGATGATTGCGATTATGATTGTTCGATGATTGTGATTGTTCGATGATTGCGATTATGATTGTTCGATGATTGTGATTGTTCGATGATTGTGATTGTTCGATGATTGTGATTGTTCGATGATTGTGATTGTTCGATGATTGTGATTGTTCGATGATTGTGATTGTTCGATGATTGTGATTGTTCGATGCTTGTGATTGTTCGATGCTTGTGATTGTTCGATGATTGTGATTGTTCAATGATTGTGATTGTACAGTGATTGTGATTGTTCGATGATTGTGATTGTTCAGCATTGCAACGTGTGACTTGTTCGATGTGATTTGTGTGATTATTCGATGATTGATTGTGATTGTTCGATGATTGTGATTGTTCGATGCGATTGCACTGATTGTTCGATGATTATGACGATTATGATTAGTTCGATGATTGTGATTGTTCGATGATTGTGATTGTTCGATGATTGTGATTGTTCGATGATTGTGATTGTTCGATGATTGTGATTGTTCGATGATTGTGATTGTTCGATGATTGTGATTGTTCGATGATTGTGATTGTTCGATGATTGTGATTGTTCGATGATTGTGATTGTTCGATGATTGTGATTGTTCGATGATTGTGATTGTTCGATGATTGTGAATTTTGATGGTGAGTGTTCCTTCTGTGATGAGCTTTTGTGAGGATTATTGTTGGTTGATGAAATATGATTATGGTTATTATCGTTACTATTATTACTATTGTCATTATAATCATCGTCATGAACATGATTATCAACATCGTCATTATCATCATTCTCTGTTTATTCATCACTATCGTGTTTATTATCATCATCTACTATTTCGTATTTACTATGACTTTTAGATAAATAAATAGATAGATAAATAACTAAAATCCATATGCTTTCCGGAAATCACATTATCTATAATTTCGAATTTACTATGACTTTTAGATAAATAAATAGATAAATAACTAAATAAAATCCACATGCTTTCCCGAAATCACATCATCTATAATTTCATAATTACTATGACTTTTACTTAAAAAAAGAAGAAAAAAAGTCAATGCAGCTGGCGTTATATGGCATCGAACTCGGGATGGAAGTCAGCTGGGAGTACTGGCATCAGCTGCTGGGGTCAAAACCGACTAACAACCTAACCGCTTATTTTCTCTTCTATTTTCCCTTTTTTCTTGTAATAATTTCTCGTTTTTATAATTTCTCGTTTTTATCGCTTTTAATATATACTATATGTAACATTTTATTATTTCCCTAACTGGAAAAAATGTGTTTTATAACCTCTCTGTTTAAAGCATTAAAAAGGGTTAAAAAGCTTACCTAATATTTTAGGCTATGATTTTGAAAAAAAAAATGTGTTCAAATTGCAACAGGCCACTTCATTATAATTAATTAAATATTATAAACACCTGAGTGCCTCATTATTACGTAATATTCTGACCTGTGCATGTTTTATAGTCAGCTGATATTGTTTCTCAACTACTTTATCTGTTATTACTATCATTCTTGTTCTGATTTTTATTTGTGTTCTTGTTCTGTTAATTTCTATCATTATTGTTATTACTGTGACCGTTATCACTACAATCATCGTTATAACATCATTGATAACGTTTTGATCATTGTCCTTATCTTTGTTATTATGTGCATTATTGTCGTTGTTCATCATCATCATCATTATCATTATCATTATTATTATCATCATCATCATCATCATCATTATTATTATCATTATTATAATTATCATTATTATTATGATTATCATTATCATCATCATCATCATCATTATCATTATCATTATC
>NC_091575.1:25048992-25052297 GCF_042767895.1 Penaeus vannamei
GATATGACGAAAAGCAAGGAAGGGGACGGAAAGAAAGCAAAGAATAGATGAGGGAGGGAAGGTGGTGAGAGAGGGGATGAGAAGAGGAGTTAGAGAAGGTGAAGATTAGGAGGGAGGGAGAGACAAGGAGGGAGTATTCAAACAGATATGAGGAAAGGTGAGGGCAGGAAAGGACAATAAAGAGGGGAGAGGGGGAGGGCAGAAGGGCGGGAAAGAGAGGAAGAGAAGGAGATACAAGAAGGGAGAAGAAAAGCAGAGGAAGGGGAGGGGAGAGAGGGAGGAAGGAAAAGTGAATGAGGGAGAGGGAAGGAAGATAGGAGAATGAAAGAAAGGGGAAGAGGGAGGTAGGAAGAAGGAGTGGAGGAGAGGGAGAGAAGAGAAGAAGGAAGGGGAAGAGGATAAAAAAGGGAGAAAAAGAGGGGAAAACTGTTTGCCATAGGTTCAAGCTTTAGAAAGAGAGAGAGAGAGAGAGAGAGAGAGAGAGAGAGAGAGAGAGAGAGAGAGAGGGAGAGAGAGAGAGAGAGAGAGAGAGAGAGAGAGAGAGAGAGAGAGAGAGAGAGAGAGAGAGAGAGAGAGAGAGAGAGGAAAGAGAGAGAGAGAGAGGAAAGAGAGAGAGAGAGAAGGAAAGAGAGAAGATAGAGGCAATACATTAATTTACCTTTTTATCTCTCCTTAAAATAAATAAAATAAACAAATAAATAAATGAAAATCAGAGGAAACCGAGAGAAAAAGCAAAAGTTTACGGAAAATTGAATATGCACAAGTAGAGAGACACATGCAAACATATACATATAAACAAAGGTGAACAAAAAGAGAGTGAATAAGAAAAAGCCAAAGCCGAGATGAAAAAAAAAGAAAAAAAAAAGAAAAGAGAAGACAGAGAGAAAGAAAAAATATATAATTTTATTGAAAAGTAATTCCTTCACGTTCCAGAATATTTACAAACAACTAAAAATAACGAGAATAAGTACATACTTGCATTTGTTTTTACTCTCAGAACGCCAAGGGTACAAGACAACAATAAGAAATAACAATAATAACAATAACGATAATGATGACAATAATGGTGAGAAGGATAAAGATGATGATGATAATAATAATGATAATGATGAGTAGTAACACCAATGGTAGCGATAATCATGATAATGACAAAGATGATAATAGTCATGATGAAAAAATAACGATCATGTTACTATTAATGATGATAATAATAATGATTATGATGATAATAATAATGATTATGATGATAATAATAATGATTATGATAATAATGATACTACTAATAATGATAACTATTAGAATAATTATAATAATGATATGAATAACAACAGAACAATAATAGTAATAACTATTAATTATGAAAATGATAATAACAATGCTAATAATGATGATATTGATGATAATAATGGTAATGATAATAATGATAACAGTGATAACAGTAATAGTAAAAATGATGATAATAATAATAGCAATAAAAACAATACGATAATGATGATAATAGAAATAATAATGATAATGATAATAGTAATAATAATGATAATAATAATAATAATAATGATAATGATAATAACAATAATAATAATAGCAATAATAATGATAATAACAACAATAATAATAATAATAATAGTAATGATAATGATCATAATGATAATAATGATAATTGATAATAATGATGATAATAATAATGATAATAATAATAATAATAATAATAATAATAATAATAATAATGATAATACTAATAATAATAATGACAAAAATAAGATAATGATAATAATGATAATAATGATAATGATAATGATAATAATAATAATGATAATAATAATAATAATAATGATAATAATATCAATAATAATAATAATATCAATAATAATAATAATAATAATAATAATAATAATAATAATAATAATAATAATAATAATAATAATAATAATAATAATAATAATAATATTAATAATAATAATAATGATAATAATAATAATAATGATAATGATAATGATCAAAATGATAATGATAATAACAATAATGATAATAATAGTAATGATAATAATAGTAATAATGATGATAATGATAATTATAATAATAGTAATAATAATGATAATGATAATAACTATGATAATAGTAATGATAAAATGATGATGATAAACAATAATATATACGAAAATAATAATGATGGTAATGATAATAATAGTGAAAAAATGATAACAACAACAATAAGGAAAATGATAATAACGAGGGAAATTATAATATTGAAAAAAGTAACGATAACGATAATGATAATAATGATAAAAATAATAATACTAATGACAATAACAACAAGAAGTAACCAAACGCAACTACCAGAACAACAACAACAACAAAGACAACTACAACAACAACAACAAAGACAACTACAACAACGTCCTTATTAGAAAAAGAATATTAATTAGAAGTTTGTTTTTCATTAGCCCCCTAGACCTTATATGGCATACGGGTACTTAGCTGGATTACGAAAGAAAAAAAAGGTTTCATATAAGTAGGAGGAAAAACAAATATTGACGATCTATAAAGATTTTGTGATAATTAAGGGAAGAGAGGTTGTTTGTGTGTCTTTGTTTGTTTGTCTGTGTGTCTGTTTGTCTGTCTGCCTACCGTTCTCTCTCTCACTCTCTCTCTCTCTCTCTCTCTCTCTCTCTCTCTCTCTCTCTCTCTCTTCTTTCTCTCTCTCTCTCTCTCTCTCTCTCTCTCTCTCTCTCTTTCTTTCTCTCTCTCTCTCTCTCTCTCTCTCTCTCTCTCTCTCTCTCTCTCTCTCTCTCTCTCTCCCTCTCTCCACTCTTTCCTTCCTCCCTCCCTCCTCCTCCACTCCCTCTTCTCAATTCCTCTCTCCCTCCTCCTCCCGTCTCTCCTTTCATCCTTCCGTCCATCTGCCTCTTCCCTTCCCCCTTCCTTCTGTTCCCCTCCCTCCATCTGCCTCTCCCCTCTTCCCCTTCCTCCCTCCTCTCTTCCCCTTCCCTTCCCTTCCCTTCCTCTTCATATGACTCTCTCCTCCCTTCCCTTCCCTCCCTTCCTTCTCTCCTCTCTTTCCCTTCCCTTTTTCCTTCCCTCCATCTCATCTCTCCTCTCCTTCTCCCCATCCTCCAACCCTCTTCCCCTCCCTCCTGATCCTATCTCTCCTCCTTCCCTCCCTTCATCTTTCTCTCACTCCTTCCCTCCCTACCTTTCCTGCCCTCCCTCCCTCCCCCTCCTCCTCCCTCTCCATCTCTCTCTTCTCAACATCCCATCCTCCCCAATTCCCTCCCTCCCCCCCCCTTTCCCTCCTCTCCATCTAT